>NC_088980.1:62266330-62566330 GCF_963932015.1 Anas acuta
TCAGGACTCCCAAGTACCTTGATTTTAAATTGTTTGCACCCCTAGCCATGAAAAAGAAAAGAAAGGAAAAAAAAAAAAAAAGAGGCTTTTCTGGCTTGCAAGGCAAGTTCACAGCATGCTGTCTTACTGCTGGCTGCATGTCAGGCAATGTGATACAGAGCGGCCATGGCAGAGCAGTGATGGCTGCTGTGAAACAGGGCTCTGCCTGGCAATAGCTGCCTCGTCCCTTCAGAAATCACAGACGGGTCCCTATTGCTGCACTAGGGTTCATTTCTAAAGCATTTTTGTTTTTAAGGGCCTATCACTCCATAGAGTGGCAGGCAAGGGCTAGGAAACTGCTGCCTCCGATTCTCTTTGGGGATAGGAAGGTGATGGGAACACATGGTGATGTCCCCAGAAAATGAGCCAGCACTCAGCCCTGAGGAGGAACCTGTGTTACAAGCCATACTGCTGCTGTGCCTTCTGCAGTCTGGTACTGTCAATAAAACGACAAAACATCCCTTGCTACAATGAGGAACACTCTGTAAATTACATGAAAAGAGGAATTAAATTTCAGCAAGAGGCACTAGCTACTGGCTTCACCAAAAAGTCATAGATCTCCACATCCACCTTAAAAGGACTGCTCTCATGAGGGGGAAGAAAGATCAACTTGTGGCTGAAATGACATGTGGAGCATTTTAACCCATGGCAGCTTACCAACAATCTGCTCCCCACTTCTGACAGGAAAAACATTCAGCATCTCTAAGGGAAATGACTTAAGGGAAGAGTGGTGTCAGCAGTAATAATCAAATGATGGAGGAATTTTCTTGCAGCCTCACTAGCACAGAATTTTGTTTTAAACTCTTTGGTTGTAATGAAAGAAATATCCCGAAGTCTGCACAAGGTATATCCCTTGGGCAATGCCATCAATTCAATGAATTTCTATAAAAAGATTAACTGGGACAGTTGTAACATGTCCGTATTCCCATGCTAGATTGCTAATTACCTCCATTTGTTTTCCATAATGGACTTCTATCTCAGTGGAGGTTTTCTTGCTATGAAAATTTGTCTCACTCAAAATGATAGCAAACCTGCATTCAAATTTGTCCCTCCAAGGGCAGTGCTGTATTTTCACATTTTTATACTCCTCAGGCACACGAGGCAGTGCCCAACACACAAGCACATGCAACCACCTCATAAATCAAGTGGCTCCCACACTCAAATGCAAAGAGGCAAGGTCTCACATTCAGTTATACCCAGAAAAATCCAAATGGATTTTACTGACTACAAGAGAGACTTGGGTAAGAACAGGTCTTTAGGATTTTCACAGCTGGTTTCAGCACCTGCCAAATTTCTCAGATGCTGCAGCACTATGTTCAGTGTGGTTCAGCCTCCTCGAGGAACAACAGACTGCTTCTTGGTCTTTTTAATAACTGCTGGTTAAAAGCTGCTTTTAGAAACACTGGCAGATTCATAAAGCTGGTACAAGTTGTGCCTTGGAGGACTGGCTGTGGCCATGCTGGTGATGGGAAGGAGAGAGCTGAGGGGCTGCAGACCTGCCTGGTGTGTGTGAAACCCCACAGCCACTTTTTCTTCCCTCTGTACCCCAGGCAAATCCATTTCTGCTCCCTGCTTGCCTCCCTCTACTTTTTCTCATTACTGAAGTCTCATGGAATTTTTCTTTTAAATCATGTTTTTGGAAACTCCACCTCCTCTCAACAGCAAACGGCTACTGTCCCCATCACAGTAGTGCTGTTGTCTTCTCTTTAGCAAGGAAACATTCTGTCTGCATAATTTTGTGACTACACTTTTGGATCATGTTAAAAGTCCCAAATTATCACTTGCTGGTAATTTTTATTTTCCATCAAAAGAGGATATATGTCATTAATTGATTTTTCTCCTGTTTTTCTAAGGAATTAAATGAACCTGTAGTCACACTCTTGCCTAGAATTGCATGCAGAGAACCACAGTACAAACAACAGCTCTAGGTAAAAAAAAAAGTATTAAGAAAACAGTGGCAATGACAAACTCACATATAGTTATGAATGAAGGCTGACCACTGCTGTTTTTAGGAAAGAGGTTGGTGTCCTTCGGCCTGGGAAATGAAAGATCAATAAGAGAACACAGGTACCTAAGGAGCAAGCTACCAGCTCAGTGGGGATCAGTGAGAAAATTATCAGCAACAGGGACACTGAGATTTAGGATGAAGTATTGGCTACATTGGTTCCTGATACCCAGCTTTGACCATTTTGGATGTCAGTGATGTACTCCAGTGACATATCTTGAGATGAACTTGTGATCTGCTGAGACCACATAAGTGAAATAGCTGACGTCTAAACACTAACCTGTAGCAAAAGCACTTAACATGATAGATAAGGATTTTCCAGACATCATGATCATGACTGTAATTGCATCTGAGATGATACGTGGGTGAGGAGGACTCATCCACCGGTGACTAAAGCTCTGCTGGCAATTCATGATCTGTGTCTCAGATGTATAGCACTGGCAGATTTAGGCTGTGTGTGAAGGCTAAAGCAATGCTGTGAAGGTATGGAAAATATGAAGCCTAATTATCATGGCTGTGATGACCCATAAGAATAATTTCCAGCACATTCATTGCCTAAACCACTAATAAAATGGGTAGTTGTAGTACTGCAGGGAGGAGGACACAGAAAGCAAGAGAAGGACGAATGGCACATTTAGGGCCAGAAGCGAATACGGTGCTTTTATCAGTGGAGCTCACATGTATGCTTGGTATAGGGGTAATCAGTTAGCTGGGTAGAGAGTGAATAATAGAGGTGTTAGAGAAAATGATAGGGCAAAAGTGGCCCAGTACTTGGTAGTGCAGAGGGCATGAGGATGTTATGTGGGAGCATGTTTCCATAATTAAAGGGAATTGAGAACTCGGACTAATTTGGTGTGCGTGCACAGATGGCTGCATCTGCTTTGGCACACAAAAGTGCGCTGTGCCCGGGGACATGTACTCTGCCAAGTGCCCACCGAGCGCTTCCCAGAGACTCGGAAACCCAGCACAAAGTGTTCTGAAATGACACCACTGGATGTGAGGAGCTTCAGCTGACAGCACAAAGCAGCTGGGAAGTTTAAACCTTGCTTAAAAAGCCTCTGCAGTCACCTGAAAGCCCCGCTCAAGAGCTCTAAAGGGAAAGAGAGTTTTGAGTTGTCTTTAAAGTACTTAAGTCTATCGCTATTACACTGGCAGCTGCTGCAGTGCAGCTGGATCAGATCTGTAGAGTGAAGGAGATGGAGCTGACATCCACACTGCATGCAGGGGGTTCACTTCAGCAGGGTAATTCCCCCTGTAGTCTCAATGCTGGCTGGCAGCTGCATGGCATGTGAGGTGGAGAGCACCTTCAGGCATCATTTGTAAGTGAAAGCTCATTCACTTGCTCCATGAAATGAGCCAGAGAAGTAGGGACCGCCTGCAGTTTAAAACACACTCAGGATGCAAACTGAACAGCTGCGATAGGCATTAGCTGGAAGTGAGATTTTGGGCAGCATCACGGCCAGCCTCCCAGAGACCACCAGGATGCCAGCCCTTCATGCATCTCCAAGGCACTTCCCAAGTGCGTCAGAAAGGGACAACAAAACGCTGGTGAGAAGAGAGAGGTGAGAAGACAGCCTTCCCTTCTGCCTCCCTGTTCCCTAGTGAGCGCTGAGATGGGAAGGTGGAAGAGCAGACTGCTTATCCTCCTCCTCCCCAGGGGAGCTGAGCCCCCATTTACTGCCTGCTTGGCAGATGCTCAGACTGTCAAAAACTGGGGGATATCCTGAGGTGAACTTCTATTGATGTGTATTACTTTGAACTGATGAATATTTCATTACTGGAGAGAAAGAATATGAATCAATAATTCAGGAGTAAGGAGAGGGAAAGAGCTGAGTTTGAACCACTGCTAGAGAATACATTTCACTTTAAAATACTTCCCCTTTAAAACCCTGTGGTTTCTTCAAAAGACCACCTTAATTACAGACACCTACATCTACAGACACCAATAAAATCTTAAATCCAGTAATACTCATTAGAGAAGCAACCATCCCTTGCCCCCATGACTCTAATCAATGAGCAAAATTTAAGATATGGTTTCAAAACAGGATTTTCTGCTGCCTTTAGCAGGTGTGAGAATTGAGAACGTGGAAATGCTGGTTGGGGGGAACTTCTGGAGGTCATCCTTGACCCAGCCTCCTGCTGGAGGCAGGGGAAGAGAGAAGGGAGAGAAAATGGCATTAGGAAATACTGGGAGAGGAAAGAAAAAACAACAGTTAATTGAAAGATATTGAAATAATTGCCATAAGATAAAGCCACGAGTAGGGAAATATTGTGTTCACTTGCATCAGCAATAATATTTCTGCTCTTATTTCATTTTAAATTAAGAGTGCATGAAAAAGGAGATGAAGGATTACTGATACAGGAAAAAATAAAATCTTAGTTTTCCAATGAAGCAAAACAGATCATTGCTTCTAAAGCATTAAGTTGAGATCTCAATTTCCAGTTATAAGTGTGAATTTCTGGAATTTCAAAGGGATTAAAATAGACACATTTTGGCAAAACCACACCTGTTTGCGTGAAAATACTGGTTCAAACAATTAACTATTTGAAAAAAAAAATTGAAAAAAAAGTTTTGAAATTTTTGAAATGTATGGTTTCCAAAAACATACATTTCAAACCAAAATGCTCTGATATGAGGATTAATTATAATATATAATTATATAAAACTTTACAGACAGTTCTCAAATGTGCAAAATGGTGGTATCAGAATGAAACATTTTACCTCACTGCTCTTTTTTTTTTTTTTATGTGGATTGAAGCTATTTTGTTTTGTTTTGTTTTCCTCACAAATTGCACAAAATATTTTCCCAGCCTGCGCCTTTCCTTTGTGTTAACTTGTCCAAGAAGAGGAACGTGTTGTGTTACTGTAAGCAGCACAACATTACACTGATGCACCATTGTGTCTATGTATAGCACTCAAAACATTTATCCTGTCCTAAAGGGAAAGAGATTTTATTATTCTGCTTTTAAGTACAAGACTTAATATTGCCAATATGCACAAGAGCAATAACAGCTTTTGCAATCCCTTTGTACAACTTGCATTGCTGTAAGCGCTCATTTGTTCAATAAGTAGCAGAACAAAGACTGGAATATCTCCTCTGATCTCCTTAAACAATTAAAGGTGGCCTGAGGTGTGTTCATTTTGGTGCATGAGGACTGCAGGAGAAGTACAGACATAAGTAGGTTAACTTTAAGCTGACAGGGTGGGCTTAGTTATTAAATAATTAAGTTTGCAAACAAAATCCTTACAAAACTCCAACTAATTTCAGCAGCATTTGGATTTCACCCTGGGTGCTTTCACATAGGGTACATATTTCTTTTTGCATCGAAATAAAAAGTGAAGGAAAACAGACATTAGGTAGTTCAATATTTGGTACAGCTGAGAACAAGCCCATACACTTATGCACTAGCTTACAGCTTCCCAATGTCATACTTTATCCACTCCTCATGGAAAAGCTCAGGGGTCTTAGCAGGAGGCGGTGAGCTAGAAGAACATATATCTGGTATGCTGCAGGATCAAGCCCTCCACATCTTTGTGGAAAGACCTGCAACATGTAGGTATACAGGGGAGTAGTGCCCATGGGTGATTTGTTATGTAGTTCCACTCACAAAAAGCAAGTCGCTATTTAAGGGTGAACTGATCTCAGTTAATTTTAGGCATCTTCAGTAGACATGCCAGTGTAGACCAGGATCCACACCCAGCCTAGTGCTGTTGAAGCCCTCTCAGACAGTCACTTCATTCTTTTATAAGCAATGGAAAGAAAAAGGCACTTTTGGTGTGCAGCTCATCTGGCCTGCTTTAAATGCCAGCCATCCCGAGCCACAACCCCAGTGGCAGTGACAAGTCCTCCCCTGACTGCACCACAACCACAGCTGCAGGCTCTGACACTTACACCAGTCTCACTTTGTCTATCCAAATGGATAGGCTTCAAATTAAGAGAATGAGACCAAAAACAGCACCAAACTTCCAGTTCTTTCTCTGGTTTTCCCAGATCCTTGAGCATCCCCCTCAAGGCTGGGGGAGCTGCTATTTCCCAAGGGTCCTCCCTGCCTCCATGACTAAACTGCACCTTGTGTGCATTTCTTTTCACATAGTTTCGGTGGCTTTCCTTTGCAGATTCATTCACGGGACTCATAAACATAATGACTGACATCATCTGGCGCTACACGGGAGATTTCATGGCTCCTGATATCATTTGCAGAGTCATCCGCTACTTACAGGTACAGGAACCACATGCTCCGCTGTACACCCAAGCTCACATGGCTTTGTGTCCCCACAGCAATAAAACCAAACAAAATGCTGTACAGACATTTTGCTAGCATCAGAAACGCTGAATGCTAAAGATATTCATTTAAAATTTAAACATTATTATTTAAAATATATTAAATCCTTTAAATTTTGTAGACCAGAAAAATATTGAGGCGAAAATCTCTCCTCTCCTCTCCTCTCCTCTCCTCTCCTCTCCTCTCCTCTCCTCTCCTCTCCTCTCCTCTCCTCTCCTCTCCTCTCCTCTCCTCTCCTCTCCTCTCCTCTCCTCTCCTCTCCTCTCCTCTCCTCTCCTCTCCTCTCCTCTCCTCTCCTCTCCTCTCCTCTCCTCTCCTCTCCTCTCCTCTCCTCTCCTCTCCTCTCCTCTCCTCTCCTCTCCTCTCCTCTCCTCTCCTCTCCTCTCCTCTCCTCTCCTCTCCTCTCCTCTCCTCTCCTCTCCTCTCCTCTCCTCTCCTCTCCATTTTTTTTTTCCCCATAAAAGCTTTCATATATTCCTACAATATCCCTAGATCAGTGTTATAGCTGGTGTTATTTTCTGCAATAAATGTGTCTCATTTCTGTCTTCTATACCTTCTGCCCCAGGTGGTCCTCCTGTATGCTTCAACGTATGTCCTCGTGTCACTAAGCATAGACCGGTATCATGCCATAGTTTATCCAATGAAGTTCATGCAAGGAGGTAGGAGAATTTCCATGCCTTGCTGTTGCTGTGGATAGTATTGGCTAGTTTCATTTTACTAGGAAAGTTTTCAAAATTATTAACCTTGTGCCATGAATTATTTATTCCTGCTGTAGCAATATTTGGACTCTGCTACATTTCTCCAAATGGCAAAAGAGTGGTGGCTTCAATATGTATAAAGCTGCACTTAGCCCTCAGCAGTTTTTTATAAGCTTTGTGTTAGTGAAGAATGAAATGACATTTTAAAAACTACAGGGGTTTCGTTATCTTCCAGCATTTTGAGGAAAGTATTATGGGCAAAAAGGTATCCCTTGTACAGCTAGACTGTCTCTAGGAGATACAACTATATTACCTATTTATTCACGTGAAAAAAAAAAAATTAAAAAATTGGATAGAGGCTATATAGTACTGAGAATTGATATGACTGCAATAAGAGAACTTTAAAAATTATAGCAAATAAGTTAGGATATTTTTCTGTTTTAAAATTCCATCTGTTATTTTTGCAGCACTCAAATACACCTTGTCTGCTTAGCAATACAATTTAAAGAATGTGAGTTCTTTCCTACAGAGCTTAAAGTCTGAATTTAAGAATGCTGCACTGAGTGAAAAATATTAATAGCAGGTGAGGTGGAAGGGGTACAGTTACGAGAGCCATGGTGGCTCGAAGATGCATTGCAATCAGACAGAAATATTATTTTTTTTTCTGAGTAATGATGACTTTTGACAGTCTGCTCTATTCAGGGGATCAGAATAATGGTCCTCTTTGGCCTTAAAAATCTATGAATCCATCACAGCCCAGGCAGTGGTGCAGCTCTGGCAGATTCTAAGGCCTGAAAACTTCAAATACTTGAGTGAAGTTCAACCTAATATTCCCCAGCATGTGGACTGACTTTTTCAAAGCGGGGAGGATTGATACCAAGTTTTTATATCAGTGGGCTTTTGGATGCAATTTGCTCTGCAGCTCCCACAGCCTTGGGAGCTGCATAAACCACCTGAAACACTGGCTGCTGGCCGAGCAGGGCTAGCTACCGGACAGACTCACTGTTATTTCTTCTTCAGGCACAGGAGAAAAGTAACGTTGCTAAACTACTTCCTGGGCTTAGTAAAGAATTTTTTTAGTACATTTTGCCAACCATTTTGATGTTGATCCATGAACTTTTGTTGTTGTTGCTGCCATGGAAAATTTGGTAAAGGTTAAAGAACAAATTGCATGCAATAGCTCTTTTTCTTTTTCCCGTATTTGAAGAGGGTTTTCTTCTCCATCAGACTCTTCCTACACTTGGTGGGATGCAATCCTCAGAGATCGCAAACCTCATCCTGCCCCACTACAGCGCAGGTCACTCTTTCTGTGCCCCATGGTGTGCAAAAATGCTCTTTGCACTATTCCTCCAGCCAAAGATACCTGGTCAACATGGGGCGTACAGGAGCTGAGCAAAGGGATAATAAGCCTAGGAGGATTAACAAGCATGCCTTCTTCCCTTTATCACCTTTACTGGAGCCCAAGTGGTTCAGGGTGATTTGCTAAGATCTGGCATGCCAGGAAGCAAGAGGGGACTTGATGAGCACCGTCTGCCTCCAGCAGGGCTGGTGCCACCAACAGATGTCTTTCATGGAGCGAAGATCATGCAGCTACCTGCCTATCTTCAATGGGAAAAAGGAGGCAGTGGTAAATGCAGAAGAATGATCTAAGAAGGCATATGTACCACAGAGACTTCTTGAAATATATGTTTATATACACTAGCCTTTTGCACCTGGCTGTTCCTAGCAGAGGTGCCATGTGTGCAGCTCTCAGCTGTCTTGCAAATGGAGAACAAAAAGAGTTACAAGACTTTGTCATTGGTAATGATGCAAAGAAATGCTAAAAACCATTCTGAGTCAACTAGTAGAAAATGACACTTGTATATTCTGTCCAAAACCAAATGCTCATCCCCCAAAAGCCTTCAGTCAAGAAACAAAAGAGTTGTTTCTCTTTACTCTGTTTAGAAATAATGTAACCTTGAAATATCATTTCAGGGAAAAAAAAAAAAAAAAAAGTCCATCGTTTTGTTTAGAAAATGTCAAAAAATTTTAAATACATACACGTGTTTAATTACTAGCCATGAGTTATTTTATAAAAAACATTTCAATGACGTATTTTTCTTGGCTTCTAAGGAGATAAAATGGTTAAATATTTTATACTCACTTTGCAAATACATACATGACCACAGAAAGCACAGGATAGGGAAGAACTATAGTTTCTAATTCCAACACTTGTATTGTACAAAGCATCTTGTTCAACAATAAAGAAGCTTGTTAAAATAAATAAATAAATCAAGATCGAAGAGTAAAGAAAGTGAGAAGTTATGGCAGAAGACATTTCATATACTGAAAAGATATACATAAGTAGTGTGCAAGCTAACAAGCAGGAGACAACAGAACTGCTTAAATAAAAGAACCCAAATAGGTAGAAACTGTCCCTTGCACAGCTTTGGGGTGCGAACGCTCCAGTCCACTAGATCATTGAGATCATAACTCTCTCCAGACTTAAAAACTAATTTTAAAATAGCACTTTCTTGGTGAAAGGATTGCAGCAGGGTGGCAGTAGGAAGAAAAACTCCCCCCAGAAGGTGCTTCTCCTCCACATGGAGCTGAGAACAGACAGATGTGCATAAAAAACACTGCTGCAATATACAGATGGAAGAAGCAAAAGGGAAGGGGACATGAACAGGCCCATTAGGAGAGTCAGTACAAGAGCTTGTGACAGATTCCTGCTAATGCTGGATGTTCATCTTGACCATTCCAGCAATGAAAACTCTCCATATAAAGAGCAATATTATGTTTAGAGGAAAATACTGACAGGGGTGAATAGAATATCATACAGAATATTATATAGAATACTATACAGAATATTAGAAAGCTGATATTTATTTGATTCCATCTATAACTTATTCTATCTATAACTTATATAACCCTAGTTACAGAATTTGCTAGCACTTGGAACATACTAGAGCATTTGCAAAAATAAAATAAAAATAAAAATAATAATAATTAAAAAAAAAAAAAAACTGCTTATGAGGCAGATGATTAACATTAGCCCAATAAAAAAAAATCTATCCTTAAGCTACCAGTAGCCTGTAAAGCCCTTTAGACTAGCAAGGTGATTTTCTACCAAATACAAATAATGTTTTAAAAAAAGAATAAATGAACATTGCAGCTAAAGTTTTACAAAACATGTAGATAAAATAACGCTCTTGCCAAGCACAAATTGCCCACTTCACTTCAAATTAAGGGTGCAGCTACACAGTGCAAAAAATAAGGTATGTTATCCACGAATGACCTTTCCCCCTTATAAATGGACACTTGGGCCCTATTGAGGCTTGTAGCATGTTGTTTAAGTAGCTTCCTCACCACCTAAAAGCATTTTCTGCCAGGAGATATTTTGTGAAGCTCTTAATATTCCTCTTGTGAAGTTTATTCTGTTATGCTTTGGGAAACTTTATGGTTCTCCTCTGCTTGTGCAATATTTATAGACTTAATCTAACCCTCTCCCTTATGTGGATGTCATCAAAGTTCCCTTAAGCCCTGGATTAGCAAGACCATATTTTGCTGAATGTGGGTAGCATTTAAGATGAGCAGGATAAATTCATATTTGCAAGTGATGTTTTATAAAGCATAAAATTACTTTTTGAATGCTTCTCCCACATGCTTTTATATTGCTCTTTCAGCTTCAAGGAGAAAAGATGTTCTTCTTGATATGCATAATTTAAAATGATTTTCTATTTTCACACACAACTCCAGGTATTTTTTAGACAAGAAGGACAATAAAATATTTTAGCACCAAAGCTTCCCAAATCAAAAACTTGTCCCCATATGTTTCTCTAGCAATATGACTCAAGGAGGGGTGAATAACTGCTGATGAGAATCACTGGTGATCCATAGATCAGCCACTCCTCTCCATACTTTTCAGTTAGAGCTACAAGGATTTTACCTATGCATATTTGTCAAAATTAAATATTCGGGGCTCTTTGCTCCAACATGTTGATTTTTACAAAATTCCATAGGAGCCACTGGGCATCATTTGGTTTTCTACCAGTTTTCTCTATTTGGCAGTAGAGGAGGACAGAAGAAAGGTGGAAACAATAACCCAAATCTACCAGGTATTTTGGGATCCCTGAACTTCCATTCCTCACCATGAAGTCCAGCAGGATCTCTTAGTGGATGGCTGTTGCGGCAGACAAAGCAGGGCTGAGCACTCAAGCACTAGCCCACAATCCTGTTTCTCTGTTGCATGGTTAGCTGCCCACCCTTGGTGTGGTTGGGCTTGTGTCCATCAACTGGAGCTGGGTTTGGTCCCCACTGTGCCATCGGGAACTGCAGGACATGCCTGGGCTCTCCAGCATCACTTCTCCTTGGGGCAGTAGAGTTTCAGCCGGGGTCAAGAGCAGATGGCTGTGCAGTTTTGTTTCCACCCTAAACAGATGCGTTTTCTATTTCCTGAGAGGGAATATTTTTTGAGTTTTCTCTCTACAAGGTACATCAATACGTTAATTTTCCATTCCAAGGAGGACATTTCACCCCTCCAGTATATCCAGTACACTCCAACCCAGGTATATTTTAAGTAGCCCTTCCTGGTCTCAACCTTCCTCAGTTACCTGTAGCACAAAGGCTCCTTCTTTTCCATCTGTCTCCATACTGACCTCTGTTTTGCTGTGCCCAGGTACAAATGTGCATCAGGGCAGGCTTGACATCCCCTGCACTCATTCATAAAGTTGCCTTGGTGGCCAAGAGGAATATTTTACTTCTCATGTTTCTGACTTGCTGACCCTCACCCATGCCTTTCGCATAGCATTTCAGATCCAATGGGCCCAAAGAATATTGAAAAAAAATGATAACTAAATGACTTTTTACCATAAGAAAGAAATGAACCCCCACACTCCCTTGCACTCTTCTCAGCACCAACTGGCTTGACTGAAAACACCTTTCTTCACACGGTCTCTGCTCCTCCCCACCTTTCTCTCAGTTCTGCTTCAAAGGGCAGCCTCATTGGCAACCCCAATAACACTGTCTGTTTGAATCTGTTGAACAGAAAGACAGGCGAAAGTTCTTATTGGAGTGGCCTGGAGTCTCTCTTTCCTGTTTTCGATTCCGACTCTGATTATTTTTGGGAAACGGCAGCTCTCCAATGGGGAAGTGCAGTGCTGGGCTCTCTGGCCCGATGACTCCTACTGGATACCCTACATGACGGTGGTTGCTTTCCTGGTGTACTTCATTCCTCTGATCATTATCAGGTAAGCCTGCTGGTGGGAGTGCATGGTGAAAGCTGTCAAGCATGCAATCGTCCTAATGCTTTATTTTCACTCATTCATTATGGTTTCATTTCAACACCTGCCTTATAGCGGCTTCGGTTTGCATCATGTAATGCATGGGCCACTGTGCTTGCCCTGGGTGCTCTCCATGCAGTATTAATAGTTGGGAACATTCTTTCTGAACAAGGATTGAATCTCTAAGTATGTCCACTTATCTCTACAGCTTCAGGCTTGAAATACATTTTTGAAATTATCTTGAAATATCTTGAAATATATCTTTATATATACAGTATGAATATCTAGCTATTATGACAAAACATCATTTTAATAAAAGAACAGAAACCACGCTTAGACTAATTAAACTGAAATTAACTTAAAGTGCTCTCAAGTTTCATAGTACGAAAAGAGTGTTTCTTCATCGGGGTCAGAAAGAAATCCCTAAACACCTGAAGCTGTCAAACACTGCTAAAATACAAAGAAATTAAATTCTTCACATTCTGTAATGGGAAATTTGAACAAAGGTGATCTGCAGCAGAATCTCCTTTTAAACTGAGCTCATCCTATATCCCAAACTGTGCTTGGTGATCAATGAATTTATTGCCTTCCTCTCGGGTGCTGCCATTAGCCAACATTAAACAAAAATGATCTAGCCCTGAGGAGCTACAGGTTGGAACGAGCAGACAAAAACTCCCGTGGAAGCGGAGTGCAGCTTTGTAACTAACAGCCTTGAAAGGCTGCTGGTGGCAGTAATTTGTGCTCCCACTGAAGACATATTCATCACCTCTCTTTCCCTTATGTTCTCTTTCAGTAGCAAGATTCCGATAGAATTTCTTCATGTCAATCTCTTCTTCTTACTGGTAAAGGTGACTTGCTGGGACTCCTTTTTTTTTCTGCCTTCTTTTTTGGTGACACCTTTTTTTTGGTGACAACTACTTGGGCTATGAGAGAGAAGCTCTGTTTGCATGCTTGTCAGACATCTCTCTTGATAATTCTGCTTTTCCAGTGGGTCTGAGACTCCCAGCATGAGTCTCATGGAATCATCTAGGTTAGAAAAGACCTTCAAGATCACCAAGTCTCTATTAGATTCTTGCTCATTAACACTTCAGGTGGGAGCAGGGGGGATGCTGGTCTTTTCTAGGTGATGACAGGACAAGCTACATAAGGTAAATATTTAAAACTGTTCCATGGTTTTAGTTCCTTTCCAGTTGGGTGATACCTTTAAGTTTTGTGAAGTTTAATCATAGAGATTAAGTTCTGCAGCTTCTAACAGAAACAAATTTATCGCTGATAGAACCAAAAACATGGGAACAAGGAAATTATGGTGCTTGAATTCATCTACCTGACTTTTTAGTATGGTTTCAACATTGACCAGTGTTGCTCCCTAAAGAGAAGGGATGACTTCTATATTTTGCTTATAATGCATCAGTTTGCTAAACTTTCCATTTTTGTGCAGAATCCACAAAGAACAAGGTCATTAAAATTTCTCCTTAAAGAAATGGCATCATAGAATAGAGAAAAACAGCTTCTAGGTTATCCAATTGCTCTTTGTTCTTAGACAGGATCATTTTTCTGTATTTTTTTTTCCTGTATCTTAAAGCCTGACTTGTTCTAAATAAACCAAAAAGTATTCTTGGGAATAAGTAAAAATATGGGTGAATCTGCAGCCTGTTACTGCGGGCAGAAAGAATAAACACAAACACACACCCAAACTCTAATGGTAAAAGCAATAATGCCAGAAAACTTTGAGGCTGGCTATTATTTCTGGAGGAGATTTGTTTTGAAATTTTTAAACAGTTAGCGAGCAGGAAATTATACCTAGCATCTTAAGTGTTTCAGGGAAAAGGCCAGCAGCCTGACAACTTATCTATCATTCCACAGATGTGTAAAACATCTCTTTCATACTCAGACTTACAGATCCATACATTTTCTATGACAGCCAACCCTTCTTTAAATGGAGTATAAAAGCGCCTTTTTTTTTTTTTTGCTAGTGACAGGCAAGCTACGTAGCAACATTTTTTTGCTGACATTACACTCCCTCTCCTCCCTGCCAGAAATGTGTGACTTTTTCATAAGATTGCCCTGACAGCTGAGAGACAAACAAAACATCCTAAAATTTCTGCAGCTTTAACCTTAAGTGACTTCCACATGAGAAGGTTATTGCAGGGCAGGAACCTCAAACACTGACCTCAGGGTCATGGGGCAGAGCCTGCTCCTGGTTCAAACATGTCTCTGATTCAGGGTACACCAGCACAGGCTTTCCCACCTCCCTGCCAGCAAGAAGAAAAATTTTTGACAGGTCTTAAGTGGTGCTGGGTACTAGGAGAACGGAAGCAGGTGGGCCATGGAAGGATGCTTTATGGCCATTTATTTGTTGTCAATTATATTATGTCCTTCAGAATAGAGAGGAATTTCTACAGCCATAGAAAAAGAGGATGATCATCAGATGATCATCAGCAGAAGCATTGTGAACAAATACCACACAGTTTAGAAAGAAGTGGCTATTTTTAAAACCATGTTTTCAAGTTTTGGATATCCAAGCATACAAGTAAAGGTTGCAACATCCCATCTGACACATCTCAGGACTGCTGTTAATGCAGTCTCAGGAGACATCACCTATTTCTTTAAAATCATTTGTCAGTCCAGAGGTTTAAAACTGATCCACCTAATATGACTGCAGCATATAAATATTCTGATGTGCAGTTTGCAGCTAAAGAGCAGCAGGAACTGACATTAATGTCTGCAGGGACTCCATTTCTCTGCAAAAGCCCAGTTCCACCACATACCTCCAGATGCTCTTTCAGACTGGTCTCAAACTAGACACGGTTTCAGAGGGGTGAGCAAGAGAGAGGACAGACACAATGTCTGGATGTAGCGGATATGCATCAGTCTGTTGAAAGATTAATTATACAAATGAGAGGTGTTATTTAGTCAAGAGAGGAAGGCATTTTGTGGTTTCTGAATTTAGTGGTCTTTAGATGAATATGTTACAAAGAATAAAGCTGTAATGTGACAATGGAGAGATGATCCACAAATGTGCAACTGAAAAGTCAAGTAACAGTTTCTAAGAAGCAGGTTTATTCATATTAAATTAATATATAAAATGAATTCATATATGAAATATTAATTTATTGTGAATAAGGTAGCAGTCAAGTACTTAGTGAGGAAGCAAAGCTTTACAGTGCAGGCTCTACACCTTTTCTGCAATAACTCAATTTGCTTACACAGCTCCTTTATTTTCTCTTCTGAAGTACTCTGACCTAACTGCACGGTGGTTGCCCAATGCAATATGGGACACTGTCTGGCAGAGTTAATTCTTAATTAGTTCTGCCACCTGTATCTGCAGAAAGCCTCACCTCCAGGGCAAAACAGTTCACCCACAGCAGCAGATTTTCTGGCATGGTCCATCCAAAGTGCATACAAAGGATAAAACCTTACTTTTCAGCTACAGAAATTAATTCCACACTGATCTGATGCTCTGGTTGCACAGTTTTCTGTTGCTATAACCCAGATACCATTATCTTTTAAACTGCTCTCCACAGAGCTGATTTCACATGCTCCTGGCACAGTCAGTATCTCACTAGAGCTGCATCGTTTGTAACACTGAGGCACAAAGGATACAATATTTAGCTGACAACCTTTATATTCAGCCCAGAAATCCCTTCCACTGGTGAGCAAACTCCCCAAACACTACGTGAGCAAACCCTATAGAATCCAGGCCAAAACATGAACCATAAGAAAACAACGATCTCCCTTTTATTATTATTTTTTTTAATATATATATAAAAAGGCAATCTGTGCACAAAACACAGTCCTACAACAGTCCTGAAAAATTTCCATACTAGAGAGTTCTGTTCTCACCACCACTTCTTCATAACTAGAGCAATCAGTGATCAAACAGCTTGTGGTTTTGTGGGGAATTTTTAAACCAATTGTAATACAAATGAACAAGATCTGAATAACGGAAAGGGAATGAAAAGCACTAATGAGATTTTTAAACCCAAGTACATGGTTATCTTTGAGAGTTGAGAATCGGGGAGAGCATTTGTTGTTTCATATTAAAGTTCCACTCCTCTTCTTTAGTTTTGGTCAGAGAGAGCCAAATATCTTGCATCATGTTCTTCCTTATAGCGCTTGAAGATGTGGCTCTAAATAAGAGGGAAGCCTCTTATTTGGGCTACTCTACCACTCTACCACTTTTTTTTTTTTTTTTTCCTGCAGTTAATACTGTCAAGCTTCCAAAAAAACAGACTGCTCAGAAAAATAAATTAGGCCACCTGCCTAATTTGTTCTCACCTATTCAGGGACAAGTGTCATAAGTAACAACCAAAGCCATTTCCCCTGCACCATGAAATGTGAATCATATCTCAGAATGGTACCTGTGATACTCAAATACCTCTGGGACACCACTAAACATGGGTCAGATCAAGATTACAGATTTCCCTCCTGCAAGGGTTTGCACCTGGCCTCTCTGGTTCTGCAATGGGGAGACAGGAAAGTTACTGGGCTTCTGTTCTACGACTCTCTGGTCGGTACCAAAACATAATCGTGTTTTGTCACTTGGATATTCAGAAAGTCAGAGTCTATAAGGGATTGTTCTTTTTAGCTTTTTTTTTTTTCATGAAAGTCAGATATGTTCTCTGTATTTTAACAAGATAAATGCAATATCTAGACATTCGTCTACTATAAGCCCAAATTCAAGTTAAAAAAAAATGCAGAAGTTCCTCTTAAAGCACGGAGGGAAAAAAAAAGTTCATCTGCTGTTTAAAATCAAAACTCCAAAGAGAACATTTGTTTTGGAGTGGAAGAAAAACAGTCAGAAAGGAAAAAAAAATCAGCTGAAAGGAAAAATATGGAACTAAAATTATGGGATCACAATAAAAGATGAGTAGATGAAATGAAAAGTATTTATCTGAATTAAATCAAATAAAATGAAAAAAAAAAATTAATAAAAATATCAAAGGTCTTATTTTGAGCTTGATTCAATGAGCACAATCATTTTGCCTGCAATTTCCATTTCAAAACAAAAAAGTCTAGATCTTACACATATGTTCTAATATCTGCCTGTCTATTCAGTTACCCATTACACATGCCTACAATGGTTTGTCTGTATGAAGTTACATAGACTTTTTGTCTTTGGATAAATAGTGCTGTAAATTAGCTACCATAAAACACAATGCAGCTGCTTCCCTTTGAACAATTAAAGTATGATGAACAATAGACAATGCTGGATGATAAATACAAGCAATTAACAAGGAGCTTCAGTGTACTTTTTGCCATTGTAATGGTTCACTTTAATAGGAAATACTGAGCCTGGATGCCATGGGATGCTATGACAATGTAATCAAATATAAAAAAAAATAATTAATTAATTAAAGAGCGGGTAGATCTTTAATTCTTATGATTGTTAATATCAATATGCAGTTTTACCAGAGGACATTTTATTTTCCAAAACAGAAGTGATCTAGGAAATACCTTAAGTTAGTTATTCATATGGACAAAGACTGCCAAAATTACCAATGGGGTCAAATTAACTAATGCCAGTAACTAATAACATGCAAAGGTGAACATGCATCTAATTCCTTCAGAATTTAGATCAATCTAAATTGTTTTTGGAGGTGCAATGCATTTAATTTGCTGAGTTACATCATATTCTTATATTTTTCTACCACCTCTATCCATATGCTTCTTATCGGGGATAGAAAAATTATTGCATTTTCATATGAACAGCATGCCCCTTCTATCCTATGGTCTGAGTCATCCACAGCCTGAATGACTCCTTCTCAAAGAGGTTTGGTTTCTTTTTCCATCCAGATGTGACTACTACATCTGATCTCTTTCATCCTTTTCATTAGTCCCTTATTTGAAAATAATAGGCCACAATAAGTCAATAATATAACAATAAACAGTATATGTCAGTATTACAGTATGCATTATGACTACAACACATTTATATAGCACCCAAAAATCCCCAGTTAGAGTTGGAATACCAAGCACTTACAGACACAAAAATACCCAGCATCTGGATCTCCTGTTCATCTGAATACCATCTCTTATCTGTACATCTTTGTTCATCTGACACTTCATTTACCATCAAGTGGGAATTTGTTCCCACCCTTTAAGATGTCACAGACCACCTCTTCTTCCTGCAACCACCTTGTACAGAAAGAAAGAAGCTACAAGTCCATTCTGGGAAAACAAAACTGCTTTTCTCTTGTAATAAAAATACAACTTCTGTTCTGTAAGTGCTCTTTTGTTTTGTTGTAGTTTGGGGGTGGGTTTTTTGTTGTTTATTTTTTTTTGGCTTTGAAACACACACACACAGGTGCCTTTTTTGACCGTAAGTTTTGGGTGACACATTTCTGGAAAGTTTGGAAAATAGAGATTAGGCAGTAATACCATCTGGAATCCCAGAGAGATGAAGGCATGAAGGCCTAACTGTGGTCACTGGGAAACCAAGTGACTCCTCTTCCCTGACACCCACCCTGAGCACTGCTATGCCACCTCTGGTCTCCTTCCAGTAAAGCAGATTCCCATAGACCCAGCTATAGAGAAAAGAAAGATGAACAGAGGCGAAAATACTAATACAGATTCACTATGTTGGCAGCACTGTAAGAGTCACCAGATTAAACAAGGAATTAATGTTTCTAAAAAATAAGGATTCAAATGGAACAGTGTGTAATCTTACATATGAAATATCAAGTGTATTCTAGGACCGGGAACTACATTGCTTGACCAGTGTGTGAAAAATAAAGTTGGTACAACTGTGTCTTGTGAAAGGGCTGCTCTTACCAGACTGCAGCCAAGAGGGCAGGATTTCAAGGGTAGGAGGGAAAGCAAGTGAAGAGCCTGCCTTCGTAATCCAATCCTTGTGGTACCTGGCTGGCAGGACAGAGTCTGAATATTTTGAGTACAGAGCTGGGCTACTTTGTCCTGGTACTTGGGTAATTCTGAATGTGTCCTGCTGGACACACAGAGATCTTTATCAGAGGGGTTATTGTTCTGACTGCAAATAAAAAGGTCAGGCTAGAGACAGCAGGCTGGAGATAAAATAGAAGCAGGTCTTGCAGGAGCTGGCTGAAGTTTTCTCAAGATAATGACAATTATCATCATAATAGATTCTGATTCATTGGAACAATCAAAGGAGAAATTATACATGAATTTTCAACCATTGTCAGTGCAAAGTACACAGAAACTTTCAAGTGTGCGAGCTGATAAACAAACAGGCTCTTGAAAATCCAGGAGATAAAAGTAAAATGTTCAAGTCAGCTGGGAGCCATGCTGGATCTTTGAAGGGATTAAGGGAGCCAAGCTGGTGTCTACAGCAGATGTATGAAAAATCCTTGCTGGGTGAGTACAGCACTGCTCTGCTGCACAGCCCGGTCTGCACACTGAATTTCCATCTCTCCCTTCAGAGTCTGGGAACCAGATGTCTCAAACCTGCAGAGAAAGGAAACCCCCAAGATGCACAAATAGTGCCTTGCAAGAGTGGCTAGGAATTGAGGTTGCTATAGGAAAAGCTCATATATCAGTCTGAAAGCTCTAGTAACAATAATGTCTCTTCTGACAACAAAAATAAGCTGTATGACAGTAAGACATCTTTTTTTTTTTCATCTCTATAAAACACCCTGCAATAATTTCTAGAGCTGCACCTTTTTCACAGGCTCAGTACTAAGGTCTGTAGCAATTAATGGTCAGGCTGCCCAAGCTTACCCCAAAACACTATGGTATACTGGCAAATGGCACACGATGACTTCTGTTGTGAAGCTTGGTTTTTATGTCAGGAAAATATGACAACCCAAGTGCATTAGCTGCAATATTTTAAAATTATTTTCATCTTCCTTAGCAGACTAAAGAGGAAGTCACTAGTACCATACTATTCATCATCTTCATATTCCCAAAATAATACCAGAACAGAGCTGGGTACACATCCAAAACAGGTCCCTCCTCTTGCTTCCACCATTTCAGGGTGAGTTCCTTCCTTGAAACTCCCATGTAAAGCACTCATGAACACTTCCCAGTGCAGGACAAGGTGCCTCCTGCCTGGTGCCAGTAACCAGACACGTCTGGTGTCAGACAGCTCAAAATCTCCAAAGAGCTCTCATCTGAGAGACCTTGGCCAAGCCATGTCATTCCTTTGAACTTCGGACTTGACACCTGCAAAGCCTGGACAATGATAACAATCTCCATTGTGAAAACTCTTCAGGTCTGCTTCTGAGAAGTACTTTGGGACAGTCATATTTAATTTGCTATTGTTGTTGTCATTACTATTATTATAATTCCTATGAAGTTCTGTCATCTTTGTGAGTTCCTTACACATCGATAGGTATGTTGACAGAGCATGAATGACCGAGATGTCAGTTAAATTTACTGTGCTTCATAATATCAATGACTCTTTTCCTTCCGTAGCATCATATACTCAATCGTGATTCGAACCATCTGGATGAAGAGCAAAGCTCAGGCTGTCATTATATCCAGCTGCCCTGGTGAGTGTCAGCACACAGGTGTCTCCAGACACATGATTTGAATCTGGTCAGTCCTATCAAGTCTGGGAATGCCCACACATGTGGTGTTGAGCTGGGACCCCATCACTGTGGTGGGAATTGGTTTTCTATAACCACTGATTCATCTCTCTTCTCCACACTTTTTCCCTTGACATTAAATCTGCTTTCAAGAAATTATAGAAAACATCTGCAAGGAGAGAATTAAAAGGTAAAAATCTTTATTCTAGAACTCAGAATCCTTAATCTGAGAACTTTGCTCATTTTTAAAATTACTTATTTTATAGAAGACACTTAGATAAAATGTTTGCAGTGTTTTCACATGCCTTTGCAAGTTTGGATTTTGGTCAAGACCAAGGAGTCTGACCACAAATCATTACAAGAACCTCACTTGCTAGAGGACGTTCCTGTTAGTTATGAAGAGAAGTCTGTTCACTTACACTAATCCTTTTTACAACACAACACAAAGAGTGCAATGCACACAACCAGTTAGTATAGCTAAGTGGCTAAGTGGGGAGTGGTGACACATCAGACCGTGGTGACCAAGTTGCCAATACTTGCCTGAAGTAGGATCATGACTGTTTTAGGAGGAAGTGTCCAAATGCATTGCTGTGCCTACTCAGATATCCTTTCATCATAACCTGACATCTGTTAACTATAATCTTGCAAAGATTTATTCCTCCATTGAAATGCTTGAACAGAACCCATTTCTAATTATTTTGCCTTTGTGACACAATCAGTATCAACTAACCTTGAAAAAAAATGTCATTCTCCTCACCCAAGAGGTATATTTTGCTCTGGAAGTCAAGTAATTTCCAGAAGTATTAAGTATGGACAATTTTCAAGGTTCTCTATGGGATATTTCACTGATAACATGTTTCACTGATAACAAACCCACATTAATTTTATTTACACTTTTTGCTTGCAAATTACAAAGCCTGGATATGCTGTTTTTGTAAGAGGTGCCAAAGGTCATGTACACAGAGTTATTTCCAGTGACATTCATTAAAATTTCAGTTCTCAGCTCGGACTACTGGAGCTGAGATATGTTTTGACAAAAAATAACCTTCCTGTGTATTCACTATGGTGAACCCCATTATTCTCATCCAGCAACATGAGCAGCAAATTGACATTAATAATGAAATCAAGCATATTATTAAAATCATGCTGGTACTGCTATTTAAATACAACACTTGATTCTCATAGACATTAGTGTGGCTTCAGAGGAAATTAGATCAACCAGCCTTGGTGTAAGACTGAATAGAATTTGTTTCTCAATTCAAGGCACATTTCATTTCTGGAAAGCTAGCCTAACAGTATTTCATATTTCATTACTGAGTCAACATGAAGAGTAAAATGCATGACTGATTATCTAAGGCATCACAAAGACTAAGAGGTCAAGGGAATGGAGTATGTAGCTTTCAAAAGCCACCTAACTGAAATGCAGTTAAAAAGTGAACAGGTGGTCTGTTTTGCCAGGTTATCTCTCATGTTTTCTTAACTGCAGTTGCCAGTTTCTTTCAGAAAACCTCTCTTATGACACCACTTTAGCTGCATTTTTGCAGCTGTAATGGCCAATGGTTTTTGTTAGACTGATACTGTTGGGCATGTCATCAGTGTTTCTCCTGACCATGCGCCCAAGTCTTGAGGACCAGGGATATGCAGCTGCCACTAAACTTCAGGAAGATCTCCTTTGCTTACATTTCCACTTTTGATTTTGGAAGGCTTAGGTTTTGAGTGTCCAACTTAAGCAGTCTTGCAAGCATCTGAATTTCAGGAAATACTGAGTCCCTGCTTCCTTACACTAAGGACGTGCTGCATATCACTGTCCTGACTGTGAAAGTGCATGCTGACACATCCACACACCAGCCTCGTTCTTTCACTAACTGAAATATTCTCTCCCCAGATGGGAAAACCTCCTCTGCTGGCTACACCAGTCGTGGGTTCATATCCAGAGCAAAAGTGAAAGCGATCAAGTACAGCATTGTAATTATTCTTGGTAAGTAAAAACAGAAGAATAAAAGCCTCACAGCTGGCAGCTGGGAAGGAGGGAGGACGATGCTGAAGTTAGGAAGCTGGTTTTCCTTAGCTCCCTCCATCACCAGCAAACAAAGTGCATTAGGTGGTTCAAAGAAGGAGCTTTACTTAAAGCCCTGACTTGCCTTCTGACCGTGTCCCCTGCTCTCCTCTGACTGATAGGATCCTATTTTAGGCACTTGACATACGCCTCAGGTGCAGTGATACGCATAGTCCCTCCTGCATGTAATGAAAGTAAAGGAGGGACATTGCCTAAAAAGAGCAAAGGAAGATGTCGCCTCCTTCTAATCCAGTCTGCTAAGAGAATCTGAGTTGTCTTCTAGATTTAGAGAATATAGCCTGCATATAAGCTGCTGGGGCAGGGCAGGGAAAGGAAGGAGAGGCAAGAGATACAGAGCAATTGAATTTGATGTCAGAAGCATGTTCCCTGCCAAGGTGGGAAGATGAGCTCTCCTCGCCCAACCAGACCGTGTATGACTCAGTGCAGGTGTCCTCCGTCTCCCAGGGAGATGACATTATCCTGATGGAATTAGGAGGCTGACATTTTATCTCGATAAATAAAGGCAGCGTCACACAGGTCTTGTGATTAGCTGCCAGAGACGGGCTGGGAGGCAGCAGAAGCTATTTACTCCCCAGGGCTGACAACCTTCAGCTACCACTGCAAGAGAGATCATTTCTCTTTCCAACCCTAGGAAATATTCGGATTGATTGATACCATGATAATAGCTACTACTAGAGGTGCTTAGTTCACCAGTTAGCAGTAGTGTCTGTAGACATGAGAGATGCCGGTGTGGTTCATGCCTTTCAGAAGACCAAGAGCATCTTTTCTGTGTGACAATCAGAGAGAGCTTTTGTCAGAACTGGCTGCTACTGCAATGCTATCAGATGTCAAGAGCTCACCAGGGTGCTCAATATTTCAAAGGACCTTGATAACATCAGGCACACAGCATCTCGCAATGTGCAAGCAGATTAAGACACCTAACATTCAGGACTTTCTCTGAAGCCACCTAAAATTCTGCACAGTCAGTGCTGTGATCCACATGCTGTCACTGTGCTTTTTTGTTTTGCTGGTACCTGTGCATGGACACCATCAGTTTGGTTACCCTAGAAAAAAGGAGGAGAGCTTACCTCTTCCTCACACACTCACTGAACATCCTGCTATACGCCAACTTAGAGATGCTGCTTAATATAACAAGAAAGCAAGCATGACTGCTGCTTCTGCTGACTCATTTGCATCAGGGGGAGCACATATGTCTGATCTCACAGAAAACTGAACATTTGCAACCCAGGTGCCTACAATTTATGAGTGACCTGTCTGTCCCATCATTTTCAATAACCTTTGTGACAGGATTTGACAGAAATTTATGAAAAACAGATTCATTCCCTATGCCTGCAAATAAAGATAAAACCACGGCCACTTCACTTCTAGCCCCTCCAAACAAAAGCTATGAGTGATGCAGCCTTCTCTTCGCTTCCTCAGATATGCCTCTCAAATAGCAGTACAGGAATCAAGAAAATCTTCCTGCACGCCCCACCTACACAGCACCTCCAACCAGCATGTAAAATGACATGTTGGCCTACTATAATTTGGTGTGAAAGTGCCAGTCCTTGCTGCTGGGTGTTTAAGAGCCTTTTCTTAACATGTGGCCGTGACAGGCAGCATTGCCACAAAGTGGCACTTTGGTGCTGTGTGCTTTTAGACTTGCTGCTCACTCAGGGGACCATTAAAAGAACACTTCTCTATAAGTGATGATGCTTTAACTGGCTACCTATTTACCCTTTATGTGTTGTGCAGTGTTCAGAGTGCCTCGATATGTCTAGAGGGAGCACTCTAAACACTTAAAGGAGCACACATAATCTTTTTTTATGGGCATTAAAATAAAGATAAAGACAAATAGAAACACAATCTAATAACTATTCTCTTAAATAAGAGCCTGAATAGGGAGAGATATTTCTTGCATGAACAAATATTTATGTGTTATGACAGTCTCTCTATGTGTGTCCGTGATTAACTCCCTAAATTGCTATACTATCTAACGTCAAGCTCTTCCTCTGCCTCTGTTGCAGCATTTGTTCTCTGTTGGAGCCCTTATTTTCTGTTTGATATCCTGGACAACTTCAACATCCTCCCTGAGACCAAAGAGCGCTTCTTTGCCTCCGTGATTATTCAGAACCTGCCGGCCTTGAACAGTGCCATCAACCCCCTCATCTACTGCCTGTTCAGCAACCGCCTCTGCCCGCCCTTCGAGTACTGCTCCTTAAATCTCACCCCCACTATCCCTTAGGAAGGGAGGGAACACATAAACACAGTTGCTAAACTCACCACCTGTTCTCTCCTGTTTTAATCCTGAACATTCCTTATTTTCCTTAGGGAAAGAAGAACACGAAGGCTGGAGGGAATTTTTCGTGACCAAAGTGATGGAGGGCAGGAGATGCAGGTCCTCTCCAAACCAGAATACATCTAGTGTAAACAATGCTCCACATAGCCACACCAGGACCTGTACCAAGGAGGGTGGAGATTTTCCCTGAGAACAGAAGGACACCATGCACAAACCAACCGGACAGAGCCTGTACCTCGCTGTTGTTGAACAGCATGAGTGTTTTGGACCAGCACTGCATCTTCAGCCATTGCATGCCACCAGGACCAAGCTCGCTGCGTGGGGTTTGCATGCCATTTTCATGATGGCTCATTTTGACCATCTGTTTTCAAGCAAGCTGTAACATGTACACACTCCAAATTGGAAAAAATAAAATAAAATAAAACACAATGTAAACAGTGTCCAGTCTGAGTCTTCTGTTCTTCAAGAGCATCTCAAAGCCATCTATTGTACCATGTAACTCACAGAACTAGTAAAGAGTATTTACAAATAATTATGGGAGGAGACCATTCTTAAAATAAAGGCACAGGCACTTTTCCAAATTATAACACACCACTGTCAATTTGCATAATTACATATTGGCTTCACATGCAACCACGCCTTACAATCTCATTTCCAGAGAGAAAGGGACTGCAGGGCTGGGTGGCTGTCCCCTGCCTCTCCTGGCTGTGCTTCTCAGCTCAAGCTGGTCCTCCCATCCACAAAGCTCGTGTTCCCCTCCCCTTTTTAAGCAGTCTTTTGGGGATACTACGCTTATACTACCTAAAGAGAGCTGCCACATAGGGCACTCCAGCTGTACAGACTGATCTTGCCACCACACAGCAGCATTTCTCTGTCTCATGCCCTACATATTCACGACACTTAAATCATGGAGGGAATCATGTAAGCTATTAGGGAACTTCAAAGGTGGAGAAAGGCCTGGGTGACATTTTAAAACTCAAATGATGTTCAGGAGAAATTATATGTTGATGGTCCATTCTTGTTTATTCCTTGTAGGGTCCACAGAGCACCAGCTACCAGGCAGAGCTTTGCTGTAAAACATCCCTAGCTGTTGGGACATCGCAGTATCACAGAATTTTAGGGGTTGGAAGTGACATCCCCCTTCCCCAAGCCCCTGGGTTTGAAGACAAATGGTCTCAAATGGGTTTAGCAGGTGGGTGAAGGCTATTGATTTCAACACTTGTTTTACTATAAGGCAGCTTAAAGTGCTTGCATGATAATGCACTCTAACCAGCTGCATGGCATGTTTTTACTCCTCCCTGTGCAAAATTAGCAATCTTACTCAAGTGGAATCTATTTAAACAGCTTTTTTTTTTTTTTTTTTTTTTTTTAAGTGACTCTACACTGGGTTTGTTCACTGCTAAACAAGAACTGAATAAAATTGATCTAATTACCTACGTAACAAAAAGCTTTTTTCCTAAGTAAGAGATATATAAAATCATGGGACTCTACATTGTCAAGAAAATAAGTAAGGTTTCTCTTTTTATTATGATGAGGTTCTATTACATCTCAGTTTTAATACCAGCTTAATTAAAACCATGAATCCACACCACCCTTCACTGCAGCTACCTTGGATAGATGGTATGTAAGAACTAGACAATATTTTTTTGTGCGCCTCTCATAACATTCCCAAAAATGGACTGGTTTGTTTAAGCTTCATAATGATATGAGCTTTTCTTTGTTCTTTTAATTTTCCATTTGATACAAATACACTGGTTGCCTAATTATGAACATTTAGCAGAGTTCATAGACTTAATAGGAGCCTTCTCTTCTCCAGGCTGAACAACCCCAACTCCCTCAGCCTGTCTTCATTGGAGAGGTGCTCCAGCCCCTTGATCATCTTTGCCACCCTCCTCTGGACTTGTTCTAATACTTTGACGTCCTTGTGCTGGGGGTCCCAGGGCTGAACACAGCATTCCAGGCAGAGCCTCACGAGAGCAGAGCAGAGGAGGACAATTACCTCCCTCCACTTGCTGGCCACAATTCTTTTAATGCAGTCCAGGATATTGTTGTCTGTCTGGGCTGCAAGCACACATTGCTGGCTCATATCAAGCTTCTCTTATCAATGCACCTAGGTCCTTCTCCTCAGGGCTGCTCTCCAGCCTGTGTTTAGCTTGGGATCATCCTGCCCCAGATGCAGGACCTTATACTTCGCCTTGCTGAACCTCAGGAGGTTCAGCACACACCCAACTCTGAAGCCTGTCAAGGTCCCTCTGGACAGCATCCCCTTCTTCCAGTACATTGGCTTCACCACACAGCTTGGTATCATTGGCAAACTTGCTGAGGGTGCACTTGATCCCACTGTCCATGTCACTGACAAAGATATTTTGCTATGACACAGATTGATTTGTCTTCCACCAAGACTTCTTAAATGTCTCTAAGATTCAAAAGGCATGAATGAATAAAGGTCTCTATTCTACAAGTCACATAAACATTTATACATGAATTGTTTTTAGGGTAATCGGGTCCACAAGTATGATTATAGAAGTAGGCTTATGCAATATGGCTTTACAATACTAGATATTGCAAATATCACACCCATACTGGTAGCATTCTCTAAGAAGGCCACATAAGCAAAAGAAGTGAAACTAGTACTTATTTTAGTTCAAGCCCTGGTGTCTTAAAAAAAAAAAAAAAAGAGCTTTACAGTTGTTAAGATTTCATATTTTTTGACACTTCAAGACACAGCAAAATCCTCTCTCAAACCAAGAGCCTCTATTCAAAGCATAGGAACAAGTGGCTCAATAAAAAAGTAACATTTTCAACACAGCTTTGGTGGAGAATTTCTGAAGAGATGAGTGCTTTCAGGCATCACCAGCCTGAGATACCTGAGAATAGTCTCTTGGCATTCACAAGGAACATGCTTGTTGGCAAGATGCCCCAAGTTATGAGTCCCTTCAGAAAGTCCTACCCATGCTGTTTGTACAGATTCATTTCATACAAGAACCCAGAAGGCATAACGCTACCTGCCATTTCACTTTACTCATCACAAGGACTGCATGCGCTCTTCAGAAGTACTTGATGAAAACAGAGGAACTACAAAAGAAAGAAATTGCAGAAAGCACAACAAAAAAGTGTATATACATTGTTGTCTTAAATACCTTTTTTTTTTTTTTTTTCCAAGTGAGGAATCATTCCATGATAAAAATAAATCACAGCAGAAGCTATCTAACTTCCACCCAACAGCCTGGTGCTTACATGAGGAGAGATTTTAGTTTATTCACCAACCCTTGAAAAAACATGATTGATCTGGGGAGTAGATGCGATTTTTTCTGTAAGGTAAAATATGTTTCATTTTCTTTAGCAAACTGTAATTTATTGTACATAGCATTCAATTTAGATAAGCATTATAGCTGAATGGTTCATCAGATAATCTTCTGTCATGTTTGATGGCATCCTATTCTGAGTATGCATAAATTATGGGGGTAGAGGGTTAGGCATACAAACACAGGCACGAATTTACAAATAGACGTTGCTTATACCTCATACTGACTTACTTATAGTGGTACATAATTAGAAACTCAACTGTTAATTTAGACTCAAGTGATGCAAGGGGCTAAGGGGCTAAAATTCAGCAGCCTTAATAAATTCAGTAAAAATGAACAGACTGAGGCATCTCATAGAAAGAACTGGATTATCTTTACCACTGGATTAGCAGAAATCTTATGAAATGTACCATCTATCATATATGCTAATAATCAGTTGCATCAATTTCAAGACATTCAACTACAGATTGGGAGCTCGTCAGCTGGAAACATCTGTGGAGGAGAAAGTGTTGGGTGGATCCATAGCTCAGATAGTGCCTGATTGTTGACAGCAATGCAGGCAGTGGCAGCAGGAGCTAACACGATCCCAACATGTATCTGGTAAAGCACCAGTCAGAAGAGCTAAGGCTGCATTAGCACCATTGTGAGCCCCTGTTGAGACTACTCAGCATGAAACATGAAAAAGAAGGGACATGGAAAAAAAAACAGCCTGTGGTTGTGGCTTGTTGGGGCTAGTAAAATGGAAAGCAGAAGAGGGATATTTATATTGACTGGTAACACATCTGGAATGTTGACCAAAGAAAAGGAGCAAGAGAAGAGAACTACTTAAGTAAGTGATACATTTGCCACAAACACCACCCCCTAGAATAATTTTACCATGAATAAATTTGAATAAATTTGGCAGACATAATTATCAGCTTGCTTAAATCTTATTGTATGAGTCAGTAACAAACTTTTGGGGAATAAGACTTTTCATTTTGTGTTATGGCTGTTTATTGAGATTTAAACACAAGGCAAAGCACACATCTTTGTGCTTTACATAGAAGGGAAGGAGAGGAAGGTGTTGGTTCCTCTCATTTTGCATGAAGCTAATGGCCATACCTTTGCAACTGTGCAGCAAGGAGATCTAATATGAACAATATCAGTAGGGGACATTTATTTGCAGACATCATATCTTCTGTAGTCAAACTGATGAAGCTGGAAAAGCAAACTAACTTTCAGATGTGCACACTCTCACCATCTCTGCTGTACCAGCTCACATCACAGGTTTTAGAAAAGTACAAGGTAGCAGCTGACCCTTTTGCTGATGCTCAGACTTTCAGGTTGAGCCCAATACTGATGGTAACATACTTATGCAAATATTACTCTTTGAAGCATAATCCTCTTTCCTCTTTGCGTGAGATACCATGGCTCATGCCATGCTAGAGGCTTGCATACAACCCAGCCCCCTACACCTGGTTGTAGCTGAGTTGCCACTGTACTGAGTTCACACATGCTCCCACTGTACTGACTTCACACATGCTCATGGTTCCGCAAAGCAGTGATTGAGAGCCTGCAAAGTGGCACACGTTTATGCATGACTGCACCTCCTGGACAGTACAGACTAATGCCAAACGAAAAATTCATGTAGCTGTAAATTAACAAAGCATCCCTGACTTAAAGGATTAGGGTCCCTTAAGAGTATTACACAGAAAATTAAAGAGAAGTCAGACTCTCTTGATCACACTAAAAGCTAAAAGGTACTTTATGAAGCTACCGTAGAGCAAAAAGACTTTAAAGTGATCAAACAGGAAAATATCACTAAGTAAGTCCCATTTGGAGTCCATAGCTTAATCTCCTTATTTGGGAGAGAAAGATTACTGCAAGAGAGTTTTTAGAAACCTAGACAGGGGAATTACTGATTTGCATAGACATCAGGTAGGTGGAAGAAGTGTGCTCAGTGTTGATATGCTACCAAAATAACAATTTAAAGGTGACTGCTTAGCACTGTTCATAAAATGACACAAATGTAGAATAATTCATGGAAGAAAAGCAAATGCAGTCACTCTTTCAGAAATACTTGGAAATTCACCTGAATCTCTCCTAGAGAATGGGCAGTTAACATGGTTATTCCCATGGAGCAGGGTGTAGAATTATCTGGGAATATTTATTTAACTTGAGCAAGAAATCACTAGTTTTCAGAAAGCTTTAATTTTGAAGGTTTTTGCACACAGAGAACATCTTCTGGATGGAACATACTCAGGGAAACATCTTACAAAGGGCCTGGCTCTGTGGCAATAAAACCCCTTGGGCTCATGAATCCCCATTCAAAAAGTGGGAAGACCCACACCGAGGAGCACCCTGGTGCTGCCTTTGCTTTCTCACCCCTCTTTCTCAGTCTTTCTTCACTTCCAAAACAAGATTTTCATGTGCTTCAGGACTTCTCATTGTTGGATGCTAGAAAAATGTCTGAATTCTTAAGAAAAAAAAAAAAGCAAATTAGTTTAATCCAGAAGTTGAGAGGGGGTAACAGGGTACTGCCTCAGTTCCCTAAAAAGAAAAAGGTTGATAGGAAAGAATTGCAGCATACGATATTTGATGTCTACAGTAAATGTTCGTTTCAAATCCCACAGCCACGAGCGAGATACATACTTATTGTATGGAAACACACTGTTAATATGGCTCAGTAAGGTATAAGAAAGGGCCAGTTAGGAACCCAGCATTACATGTCTGAACCTGTTTAATATTCTGAGCCAGACTCTCAATTCTTGCATCTCAGCATGGCTTTGTCACCTTCAGTTGAAGCTATGTTGCTTTTTAGACCAGGACTACATTCATGCATTAAGGACTATAAGTGTGAACCATTATGAGCTATGATCAATCATCAGAAAACAGACATAATTATAATTTTATAATTATGAGAATAATTGGAAAAGATTAGTATTCTACCCAGCTGGAGACTTCGCAAAAGCCTGAAGGCAATTAAGCTGCTATATTTTGAAAGTATCTAATCAATTTAATTTCTTTTCTTATATAAAGCAGCATGAACTTCAGTTTGCATTGTCAGAGGAGGCATGTTGGGTGACAAATAAACATCACTGGTAGATCAATCCAGCCTTATCACAGGTCAAAAAGATTCTTCTTGCTGGTTCTTGTAGGCCTTGATGGGTCCCTGTTTGAGAGAGCACAAGACCTCTTTAACATGTTTACATTTACTATTTCAGGCAGCACTGAACTGAATTAACTGGCACCTCAACACAAACTGACATTTAAAAAACAGGTTGCAGAGACTTTTTCAGGTTAGTCAAGCAAAACGCTAAGAGAGAATAGTGCACATAGACATGCAATCATTTAAGAAAACCTAAGAAACAGGCATCAATTAAAAGGTGCCAGAAAGGAAAAAAATAATCCATACTTCCTAGAAGCTCATTCCTACTTCCTGAAAAACTGTCCCAATAACTATAACTATATATGTGTATATATATAGTTAAGAGATTCAAATTACACTACAGAAAGGAAATTCATAGAATACCAACAGTCTGGAAGCCAGATATTCAATGACAGTATAGAGCACAGAGCACACCAAGACTATTGCATCAACTTCCTACCTGCTCTTGGTATTTCTGTGGGCTCAGCAGTGGTATAACGTAATTTCTGGCTCATTGAGTATACTTAGAGTCACACCTAAGCATAAAACTTAACTACCAACTGAAAAACAACCCAAAGCAATATGAGGAACAGCATAGGCCTCTCTCTACTTGAGATAAGAGCTCTGCTGAGTTTCACTCCTTCTCACCCTTAACTGGGATTAAGCAACACAAGCTCCATTGGACACGATGCAAAGGTCCTGAAAGGAAAAAAAAAAAATTGCTGCCCTGGCCTCAGATCGTGAATAAAAGCCACTGACTTTCAAAAGTCAGTATTCTGGAGTATTTCACAGTTGCCAGAGCCTTCATGAAGAAGTTGGAGGAGTCAATGGTGCAACTTCTCCTTGCACCCTGGGGAAACCTTGGCTGCTGTAGGGTTGCTGCATCCTAAACCCCAGACTGGAGAGAGAGAAGGAAGCAAGCTTTAAAGAATCCAGGAAAGATTTACAAGTCAAAATCCACTTTGAAGTCCATCATTTGAGTAGCTCTCTGGTACCCTTGTGCACGCGTGGGGTTATGAGAACAGGCAAGAAGGTGGGGGCAATAGGACCCTGACCATCCTGCTTCGTATTCAGAGCTGGTCTGGACACCTCTGCATGCTCCCACACCACACAGCCACCCAGACACTGCCTCTGCTCATGTGCCACTTTCATATCAAGGCCACAGTCAAACCAAGTAAGATGACTGTCTTTTTAATAAAGTGAAAGCTTTTGGATAAGAGTCAGCATACCTGGTTTCTTTGCTGATGGTTCAAGAGACACGAGCAAAAACCAAAAAGCTTCAAAATAAAAGTGCTTCCCCTGCCAAGACATTGTTTTTTGAGATTCATGATACAGCAATCTGATTTTAGTATTTCTGTGGTGTATGAAAGCCACCCACCACTCCATCTCTGCTGCACAAAGCTAATGTGGCTCAGATAATTAACTCAAGGACAAATGATTATCAAGCTACAGGATGTTCACCACTGGAGTCATTAATCCCTTCAAACGTATTACCATTGCTCTATTGACTGACATCCCTTATGCGATCAGCTGAATTTAGTTCATGATCTTTTCAATCACGAAATGCATGACTGCAGTTCTCCTCTTCTGAATTGCTACATTAGCCTCCTCTGATGTTTGAATCACAAGGATTTGTGAAGCTTCTGCTGTTATCTGTTAAAGTTATTCTATTAAAGTGATTTATGGTTTGTACTATTTTAGGTGGCATACCTGCAAGCAGAGGCAGAAGTGTCACTTCTGTTCTAAAGTGCCTTTTAACTCCTTTAATGCATTGCAGAAAAGGAGAGGGGGGGGAAATAAAAAAAAAAAAATGTTTCTAGTAGAGAGTGGTTCCCAAGAAAGTTTGTTTACAGCACCCTCCAGGCACCAGCAGGACTGCAGCATATTTTGGCATATTAAGCCTCTTCCTCTCTCACATTTGAGGCTTTTCCCTTTCCCCCTCCCCATTGTGGCCCCTTTAATCCCTTAGGGCACATCAGGAACCCTCCCATTGCCTCGCCTGGAGCACACTATCCTGGTGGCCTCCACCCAATCCTCCAGCCCCACTTGCTATGCAGACAAAGGGCAGACATCTCAGAAGGAAACAAGGATACTAGCAGGGGATACTCAGGGCTGGCTCTGGGCAATTGCTCTCTGCTGAAGGTCTTTTCCCCAGCAGTCACTTTGCCACCAGATGTTATGCAGTCTGAAGCCTGAAGGCAGGCCAAAAAGGGCATGTAGAAGTAACATATTTCACTGTCCATCCCAGTTTCATAGTGGTCATCTGATTCTGTATGCTCATCACCCACTTGGAAATAAAAATGAGATCTCTTCTGCAAAACAATGATAATGTCATACAAATAAGTACAAGCAAAGGCTGAGTCTTCACAAAATCATGGCAAGGTCATACAGTAAGTTAGTCTTACACAGACAAAAGGCGTTTTAATAAAGTCAAACACCAACGTATGCATAGAGGCATTCTCTTTTTCAAGGGAAAGTAGCACTGCAGCTGGAAATCCCAAGACTAGAAAGGATCTAGAGAGAATAATGACAAATCAGCAACATAGCATGAGCTCCCAGCGTGACCTGAGGCTGAGAGGAGATCAGATGGAAGAAAGGAGCTTTTCTATACCCTTCCATACACAATGGGAAGGACAGGTTTTGCTATCACATCTTTTTCAAAAAGCATTTACAAAACTTGGGTAGGCTGTCCCCAAAGAGCCATAAACAAATCTGAGAATAGAAGAAAATCTCCTACAGTAATAAATTTCAGAATCAATCTCTTTTCCTTAGAAAAAGATTGCCAATAACAACATCTAAGAACTTTCACAGGAAGAAAAAGTGCTAAAAAATAAGTTTAGTGGAGCAAGACATAACACATCAGTAGTATAGAATCAAACCATACATCAGGATCAGATTTTAATAATGATGTTTAACTAGTAGAAGGAATCATCATGAGAAATACTGTATTCTTCATCTTTGATGTTCTCTAACCAAAGCTGAGGTGTTTATGTTTTAGAAACAGAAATCAACAGTTTAAAATCTTTGAAAAGTTATATTCTGCATGGCTTTGCATCACCTCTCCTAGCGATAATTAGTTGCACTGGGTAGCATAAGAACCAAATGTAAAATAGTTGGCTAGCTTTTAATAGGCCCCACAGCCTGATATGTGTATTCTTGTTTTTGGAGAGGAACAAACTCGAAATTCTGATTGTTTATATCTAATGAAAAGGAGCAAAATGTCCAGGTATCTTTTAGACCGCATTAAGGTGGCACATGAAAACAGCAGAGGTACTTCCAGTTCAGGTGAAGCAGATTCATAATCTCATACTGGGAGGAGGCAGTAAAAGCAGAACATGTTAAAAGGCAACTTCAGGGTAACGGGAACAAACTTTGATGCTATGAAAGATCTGGCCTTCCCACAGTCGATGAAAATTCTGCCTTTGATTTCAAAATGAACCAGAAGTTCACACAGACATTGCCTACTATACACTGAAAAAAGTCAAAATCTTGACACTGTTATACATTTTATGTACAGCTGGGACAGATACCTTAAAGGAGAGGAATAAGGTATATAAAATAGAGATACAGAACAGAGTGGATACTCCTATCCACTGTCCCATAACCAAAGGAGAGAGTGCATTAAATTCAATTACAAAGGCAATCACACTTGTAAGCAATCACACTAAATGTAATATTACAATTAACACATCGGTACTTGGAATCATTACTCCATGCTAACATTTAATCAGTTTAAATTTTTATGAACTTTGCAATGCTTAACTGAACAACAGCAGCATCTGCAGTTGCTGTAGCTCTGGGGGAGTTTCAGATTGAAAATATCATAAGCATTATGTCTCCAGGCAAAAAATACCACAAGTTGGATCAGAAATAAACTTCCATTCCCTGCAACATTTAGCTGTGAATGAATGCCAGGGTTCTTAATGCTTTAGTCTATGTCTCTTTCTTCTTCTGCTGATACACCCAGCAAAGAACACTCTACTGGTAAAGCAAAACATTGGTTGGGATGGTCTCTCAGCCTGTCAGACGATGTCTGTTCCTCACTTTCTGGTTCTACCAACTCTCTGGCTTAATGTAAATCTTTGCATAAGGCACTTTACACATAGCAAATAGGAAAATAATCATTTTTTTCATTTTTTACTGTGCAGCACAACAATATTTCCAATTGCAAATTTAATCTGCAACATGGACTGCTTTTAGCTCTACAGCTGAGTCACTGTGTGATTGCTTGGATCTGCTTTTGCAATTTTTAGAAGGATTTGTCAAGAGAGGAAAAAAAAGCAAAAGGAGTACAAAACTGGCCCATTGGTGCTTGACCAACACCTGAGACTTTCCTCCTGAATGAGGGATTAGTGGGAGCTAATCCTTCCTGAAGGCACTATATTCAGCAGATTCCTACAGGGAACATGGTCCACTGTGATTATTGAGATGTTCTGCTTCGGAAACAACTTGACAACCGCCCTTGTCTGAATGCCAGGACACCTGCAGCCAAGCAGCGATGGGCCAGGCTGCCCCTTGGGAGGACCTTAACACATGGGACATGAGTGCCTTGGGCAGGAAAGGAAACGTCTGTTCCCTCCGGGGCTCAGCCAAAGAGAGACATCAGGGCTTCAGCACACTTGAGCCGTGCATGACAGAGTGCCTCTCCCTGAAAGAGTGAGTACGTGCATCTCATGCATGGGAGCACAAGCATGGCACCTACAAACACCAGGCATGCTGGTAAGGTTTGCAACAGTTAACCCATACTGACTTTTCATTCAGTTCTCATTTCATTATTTTAAGGCCTGAAATACAAACCCCACAAAGCAATGGTAAAGTTGTGCTATCAACAAAAACACAGTTATGCTTGTTTTCATTTCTCCTAATTGCAAAAAGTAATAACGGGAGAGTTTAATGTTTGTTGGTTTGTTGTTTTTTTTTGTTTTTTGTTTGTTTGTTTGTTTGTTTTGGGGGGGGTTGTTTGTTTGTTTCTTTTTCCCTAACCTCTGTATTCAGCTGCATCCACATTAAATCTAAACATATTGCTCCCTCCTCACCTGCAAGCTCAGACCATGGTGGGTTTTGTTCAGTAAGGCATATGTGGAAATTATTAATTACCTGATGAAATACTGGAGCATAAGGAAATGTATTCATGAATGCCTGAGGGAATTTGTTTACATGAATTCATTCATTGTTAGTCTTAACCAGACTGAATGTCCTTGTCTTTCCTTCTTTCTCACCCCTTCCTCCTCCCCAGACAAGATGTTTGGGGACATTCTGAAGGTTAATTCAGCATTTTCTAAACGTCACCTAACTTGAATGATAAATTTTATCTAATTTATTTTTCATCCTCCATCAGAGCAAACTGTTAGCAACACTTAGCAACTTTTCAGACCATAATCTCTACAAATGGAAGACATCTGAAAGCATGGTTGTGCTCTTGGCTGTGCTAGAAAACAAAACAAAACACAACTTCTTTGTGTTTCTTTGGTTTCAACAGCTTCATTCTTTCCACAAAAAATAGCCACATCCTTGATGTCCCTTCATGCTTTCCCCAAAGCAAGCCATACCACATTGAACAGCACACATCTGTTACTGAACCAGTGTACATGACATCTAAATAAGCTGATGGGTTTACTATCCTGACCTAACCTGAACTCCTCACCACAAATCCTGAAGAACAAATTCACTGCTGACAAATTGCCACTGAGGATGGCAAACTCTGGCTTTGGAGAGATCTGTGAAACCCCTATGCCGTGCAATTCAACTATGCTCGCTGCTACATGCCTTTCAGTAGTTGAGCAGCAGGACATCACCATTACACGGAAAAGTTGATCTTACCAGGTTTCATGGTGAACTTGAACTGACTTCTTCCTCTTCAGCATGGGGTGGGGAGAAAACTGAAGCAGTCACCTCCCCAGCACATGGCCAGAATCCAGAGGAATATCCGAGTCAGCTCACCTGAAACAGATGAGGACAACCAGTCAGCCAGTTTCATTTATTCACATATTTAATGGAAAAACTTGATTCTGCCAACTCTTCACACGGCAAATTTCCAACTGAATTTTTTTCCTGCTGCTGAACTTGATATTGGTTTATTTCGAGATACAAGCTACAGTGAGCAAGCTCTGAAATACCAGAGTGAAACAATAGCAGGAGGAAGGGAAAGCATTCAAAGTTACGGAAGGAAAACTGCAATCTTCCAATCAGCTCATGAACAGAGAGTTCACTGACACTGCAACAGCCAGCATTTCAGTGAGCCCACAGACTATTTTATCTAATTCACTGATGAGCCCAGGAGAAGCCTTCCTGTTCTCTCAATCTCTTGGTCCAGCTCTAACCTCACACTGCAGTACTGCAACTGGTGCCATCCACCTGCAATCCCCAGGGACTCACCACCCAAGAGTAAACATGCTGATGATGTCTGTTCCACTTCAGTGATAGCGCAGAAAATAATTTTTTTGAGAGTCAGCACTACTTTAAGGAGACCAAATATATTAACAAAAATATGGAAGCAATAAAACAGCCTTAACAGTATAATAGCTTTAGAGGAGCAGAGGTTGATATTTTCTCTGTAACTCTAATTACTTAATAGACATTAAAAGCAGCAACATAATTACTCAGCCCGCACTGTATCTGCACCTTGGGATTTCACAAAATTGATGAAAGGACATGACCAAGCAAAGGGTCATTGCAATAGCGATTCCACACAACACACAGTCCCTCACTATGTAAGAGGCTGACAAAACCAGGCCAAGAGAGATGGAGAATTCCACCCACTGAGAGGCTGAGATCCCAGAGGAAATGGGTCTGTGCCCCCAGCTGCTGGTGCTGCACCCTCCAAGGCAGGAAACTCATGCATACCCCTGGCCTGAGATCCCAAAACCCTTGCTCGGTCATACAGATGACAGCAGTGTGGTTTATCCCAAGGGAAGGGATGCTACAGGCACCTCACTAAGAGGCTTCACACAGGACTGAAGGAAAGGGATGACAACCAGGTGGCTACAGAGAAGCCTGTGGACCTCCTCTGGCAGTCATGACAGGCTCTTTTGCTTTACCACCTGGACTGAGATGCATGTGAGATGTGCAGATGTCCCTCCTCACCTTTTCTTGGGGGCGGCGATGCATTTTCCCAGAGGCTTGTTCAGCCTGGCTGAGTAGTTCACATGGTCACTTCTGCTAATGGCCATCTCTCAAAAAGGCCATCACCCAGGCTGGTGCACCCTAACCCACAGGGCAAGAGGGCTGGTCCCACCTCCCTGATCTCGGCTGGCAACAGGTCCGAGGTGACACCAGGAAAACACGGCTGCAGGAAACTCAGCTTTAAATATTAGATACCTTTTTGAACCAATTTCTGACCTTTTAAAAATGTCATTGTTATTAATTCAAGCAATTTGCAATACTAAACTTTAAATATTATTCAGAACAATCCTTTGTCCTTTTGTAAAATGCCGTTCCATTCATCCAGGCACACACATTTTTTATTCATATGCTTCTGTTTAATTCTACTTTACTATATTACTGAAAGCTAAGCATGTAACCTTTGCCTACACTTCAAATTTCTTTTTAATTGCACCACTTCAAGACGTCACACTACATTTAGTTTCCTGCGGGGCTCTGGAACTGCTTCTTGACATTGTCCCACAAAGTCCCCAGCTGCTCTCCAGCTGCAGGAGGTCACAATGCAGCCCAGCCATCTGTCTACAACGCTTTTGCATCAGAGCGACTGGGATTAAAGCTTTGCTGCTCTGCCTTCATCTCAGCTGCAGCCTGTAACTCCCTACCTGCAGAGTCCGTGCACTCTCAACCCTGAGCCAACTCATCTTCATTTGTACCCAGGCAGCAGCATCACGCCAGGGGCATCACAGAGCTGCAGGTTTCAGGATCACCCATGGAACACCCCCTTGTCTCCAGCTGAGCTTGGGAACAGAGCTTTTTGTTTTAAAATAGACTATGAATTAAAATGCAGGTATCTCAGCTTTCCATTCAAAACACAGTGGAAATTATTAGCTTTGTTTGTTTGTTTTTCCTCAAGAAAGCTCCTGTTTGGTGACTTGCTTGTTTATCAGTTACCGGCCTCCAGCTGAGGCGGTGACTCATTGTTGGTGCCCAAGCGCAATGAGATGTGTAGTAGAGTGAGTATAGGAAGAGTTGCTTAGTCACAGCTACAGGCTGAAGGAAGTTCCTTTCAGTTAATGTACCTTAAGCATTTGAAAATCAGGCAGAAGAAAGAATGAAGATCAATCTAAATAAAAATAAAACAAAAAAAATATTTTTGGAATTACAATACTCCATTATCTTTGCCTTTCCATTTATTTACAGTCAGAATTCACTTCAGGTTTATAGTTATATTCTGTTTTAGTTATTGTGGTGGTTTTACATCATACAAAGGACAGCATTTTGATCTAGGAACTTTTATGCTGAACAGAGCTAAGTTTCTGAAGTTACCTGAGGAAATATTATATAGAGAATATGAAAAGGCACAGAAAGCTGACCATAATTTTCAAGAGCTGTAGCAGGAACAATTTACATTGATAACTGCATAACAAACACTTAACTGAAGCCCGAGCCACTTCGAGCCATGGCTGACTGCCCTTGAAGCTAAAGATGCACTCAGCCATCTCGGTGTTTCTGAATTTCTGACTGCACAGAGCTTTGCTCCTGATGGATTTGCAGGTGCTGTGCTGTGCTGTCAGCGCACTGATCTTAGCATCTACACGCTCCCTCAACCAGACCACTGTAATCCAGGATTTCTAGGAGCCAGGTGACTCTGATGCACAGAATTCCTACAGCTCCTTTGGGCATTGGCATGGCCCTCCAACAAAACAGGAGGGTACTGAATCTGGCCCACTCACTGTGGGCTGATACAGGGTACCGATGCTCCATGCATCAGTCTTGATCTTTTCAGCACAACTGCTGAATGCCTACAGCTCTGGGATTCAGTTAAAACCCTGTTGTCCTAGGACAGGCACCAATGACCCGTGCCAGGGATGATGGTACCTGGCAGTCTGGGTCCTAAATCTGTCCTTCTGTGTGGACAGAGTAATACCTACCCACTGTGGTGAAAAGCCTGCTTGCCTCACTTATCAAATAAAATGAGATACTGGAGCCAAAAGACTTGTTTTCAGACTTCCTAAAAATTCATCCTGAATTCTTTCCCAATCTCTGATTTGGGATTGCTCAAGCTGAAGATGAGCAAACTCAAGAGAGTTTAGCTCCTCTTGTATTTGCCATATTCAACCACTTTGCTTTTCTTCCCAGATTTCCAGAGTGATTTCAATGTTAACTGTTAGCAGTATGTGAGAGAGAATAACTTTGTTCTCACTCTTTTAAACTGCTCATATATTCTGAGGTTTTCCTTTAGGTATCATATAAAAAAATCTAGGATTTCTACTCACTTATACTATTCTCTTAATATATGAGGAAAAGCGTGGGAGAAGGCTAAATAAAACTAAAAAGACAGCACACAGGGTATCTCAGACACAGATATAGCTTCATCCTACAAAACAAGCTCCTGTCATACATTTCCCTCCCCCTTTGCATGCATATGCAATGCTGATGACTGCTCAGGTGATGACCTATATTTATCATGTACCATATTTATCAGGCACTTTCCCTTCCTTTCCTCATCCAAAGTTCTGAATATAAGCTTGAACAAATGTAATGAAATGATTATCTTTTTTTAAATGTTCATCATCTCACAGGTCAGGCTCTAGGGTGTGACTCTGTAATGTCCAACAGGCTTATTACAGGGCTTGGTAAGAGGGTGTCCATCATATGTATTTCCCTCACCTCCTGCTCTCAACTACTGGCTGCCCATATCCTTGTCCACTCCTATGCTTGTGTTGCACTTTAAGGCAGCATAACCAAGAGCTACCACCAAAAAGCAAAGTCGTGTTCTCACCCACCCTCTGCCACACGCTCCTCTGTTTGCCACATCAAGCGCACAATGAGTTCAACAGATATTGCTGGGTTAGCTTTAATTTCAGCAACACGATCAGTTCCTGTACCCAGTTCCCAATGTGACTGTGCAAACACCTCACCTAACCAAAGGAGAAGGCGGTGGAGGAGGAGAATCAGCAGACTGAGCTTTCTGGCAACAAAATCAACTTATGGAGCTGCTTGTGGACCCCTGGCATTGGCTTTCTACCCAGAAAGCAGGCAGCCTGTCAAGGTGTCAAAGCGTTCCAAAATAATTTTCTTGCAAAAAATAAGGTGAGGACAAAGCACACAAGGGTACTGTGAATGAAAAGTTTGAGCCAGGAGAATGTCTGGAAGTGACCCACGACTCAGATACACGCACAATACAGCATAGGAACACAGTTGTATGCACGTCCAGGCATGGGAAAAGCCCCATATTTGTCAAAATTAATCCCTCCAAACCCAGCACAAGCTGAAATTAAGGTTGCATGTACCGGTTTATTTACTTTTTCCTCCCTGCATGTGGATGTAATGAGATACAGAACAGAATTACTACCATAAAGCATGTTTATTTTATGTAGTATACAGAATAGACTACCTTGATGAATGCTGTTTCATTGTTTTATGTTTTCCTAACTTTTCAGTGCACGTCACAGACCTTCCTTACTCCACGCTTTTCTGATGTGCTGCCATACAGAGGTGATTATTTAGCTCGCATTGTTGTGCCATGAATTGGCTTTAGGCACAGCAAAGAAATCATCTCCCTGACATCCTCACGAGGCTGCAGCATCTTACTCTAGTAGAGCTTTATGTCATCCATTTTCACTTAATGCTTTCAGATCAGATCTTTCAATGGCTTCATGGACAGCTGTGAGTGCCCAAGACTCTTTAAAGCAGATTACTTTTGCCTCAGTGGAGGGGCCCAAGGCTGGAAAAGCCTTGCTCACCCCTTAGTTTGGTTGACTCCCTTAAACTATCAGCTGATAGTAAGGCAAGTACATTGTGGCTCTACCACCTCTTAGGAAATAACCCAGTACATTACAAAAGCACACACTGTTGTATCCCTGAGAAATGCGAGGCTCTCCATTTTGAATCGAGACCCCTCTGTGGGACCAGGAGCAGCCCACCAGGGCTGCACCTGCTCCAGCACTCATTCTAGCATCCTTTCCTTCCAGGGCTGGGGCTGACCTACCAAAATCAGCTTTAACGATCCTCAACAAGCAGCACCAAACCCTGCTGAGAGAGGTAACCTTATTCCTAAATACTTTGTGGAAGTTGTTGCCATCACCCAACCATACTTTGGTGCTGCCAAAACACGTGCTCAGAGCAAGCCCCTAGAGCCAGGCAGCTGGCAGCACCTGGACATCAGCATGGACTTAGCTCTCTGAAGGTGACACCTCACCTTCAAAAGAAAAAACAAAACAAAACAAACAAACAACAACAACAAAAAAAACTGCAAAAACACCACCACCAAAAAAAATGATGCTACCCCATGAGACACACAGAAATCCCACAGCTCCATAGCTTGCCTTTTGATGCAGCTCCAAGGCCTGCAGCCCCCTCCCAGAGCCTTCTGCCCCCTCATCCATCCCTGCACCACCCCTTCCCACCTGTGCTGGCTTAGTGGTGCTCCAGGGCTGCAGCTGCACTAATGGCCTCCTGTCCCACAAAGCATGGTGGGTGCTCTGAAAAGGGCAAAGAAGGTGCATACACCTGAGCAGGGCCCACCACACTGGGCAGGAGAAAGGCTTTGGGGAAAGCCTTTGGAGAAAGAGCTGTGGGAAATAGCTCTAAAACACAAGCACTTACCAAATGAAAAAAAAAAAATGGTAGCCCCACAAACAGTGAAGCCTGCTCTCCTTAACTTTCCCTCTCCTCTCCAATAACTCCTGCTTCCCTGTATCCTCGCTACCTCCACATGTGCAGCAGACAACAGCATTGCAGTTCAGGTAGAGTACTCTTAGGAGAAAGTTTTTGCAGGTGTTCATTCCCTTTTCTGTTTCACTGATGCTCTACCTCTCCATCAAATTTTATTTAATTTAGGAAGGAACTCAAATGTTATTTGGTATGGATCAGGCACAAGTCCGCCTGAAGGCCCAGAATAAGGTGACCCAGCTACTGCAAAAAGCTGGTGTTGGCTGTCTGTATCTTTCTCCATGATGCCTTTTCTCCTTGTTTTTTCCATTTTTTCCTGTAGCTGTGTAATGAATGAGTTTACATACTTAACTGATGTAAAAGGCAATTTATTTTGCCAGATGAGTTTCATCTGGACCGACTCTGTGATTCTGTGACTCCTGATCTGGTTTACTGTATTGACTCCACGGAAGTCATGCTAGCATGCAAGCTGGCTGGAGAGGATGAAATCTTTAGTGGCATCGTGGTTTACATTGGGCTGCTGCATATGTGGAACTGCAACTTTAGCCAGACTTAATCCTTGCAGTTTTAAAATCACACAGCAGGGAAAACCTTTACAGGAAGACTGGATTGTATTTAACATTCTTATGCTGGTACTTTGCATTAGCGATTCTCTCTGGGTTAAATTAACATTTTTTCTTGAAACCTTCAGCATATGAACAAATAAATAATGAAATAATGAAACTTAAAATAAACTCAATGAAAAGGAATAACTTATTAAAGTAGTTCTCTACATGAGTGTGATGGCCGTCAAACTTTTTCAGTTAGAGAATAGTTCTGAGAGGTGCTATTACAGCTTGTACAAATTACGGGGTTTAGGCTTCAGTAATCCTAAGGAAAGTAGAAAATCTCTACTTCAGGGAACACTTAGTTTACATTCCTCTAAATTCTTCCAGAATCAAACACATGTGCTAGTACACAATGACGTTTCATGCAGTGATAAGACTGAACCACTCAGAATGCAAAGTCTGAAGAAATTTGGAGATTGCTTTCTACAGCCTGGGCCCCTGGGTGCTGGAGTAGACTATAACCACGGGAAACCTCCTCAACCCCCTGAACTCACTGGAGTGTCACTTGAACAAGAGTTTGCCCAGCAGTGATACCTGCTGTAAATGAAATCTGTTTTACTCTAAGAGGACAAACCTGGGTTCAGGACATAGCCAAGCTCATCTTTATGTCATGCAGGTCACTGTGCTCCATGGTGACAGACCCCAGCATCTGTCATTTGCCAACAGTACAAGACATGCTTAGCTTTAGATGGACCTTAATGGTCAGTTTCTGTCACCTTTTTTTTTTTTTCGCAGCTGTAATCACAAGGTAATCGGGTAGTCATGCAGGAATCAATGAAGTTGTTTTAGAGGGCTTACTTCAAAGAACACAAATAGCAGGATTTACTGAAACGGACATATGCTACTGACTGTGCATAGAGAGAGGAAATAATAGATACTGTTACTTCAATAAGCACGAGCCTGTAGGAGAGCTTGGCTCATTCATCCCTTACCTTAAAATTTCCTGCTCACTGCTTGTTAGCAGCTCAAAGGGCAATGGTGAAGTCTGTCCTGCAGTCTCACCGTGCCAGAAGGAAGAAAGTACAAAAGGGTATCAGGGAAACAGGAACTGATGAAGTGTGACTGCACAGTTCACCCATAGCTGTGAGTGGGTTGGCTTCAAGAACCTGTCTTGCTCATCCAGACTACAGACTCCTCACGGTGGCTATGGGAGCACCGTGAATTGACTGCACTAGAATACACCCCAGATTTAGTCAGAAATGAGTTACATTTCCAAATTGTGTGCATCCCTCATCCTTTGTTCTTTCAAAGTGTAATCCAACCCATCAAAAGTGCAATTCTGCAACAATATCAGACAATATCTTTTGGCTTTTTGGGTATGTTATCACAGGAAATTACCATGACTTGTGAAGCTTTCAGTAAAGCCCGCATACGTCTTTTCTGTATTTGCTTGTCAAACTTGCAGGAGCAAGTTCCAAAAGGACAAGTAGACATTTACAAAATAGCAGAAACATCCAAAAGTACATCACTGTAGTTATTTGTTTGTGAAACGTAAATAGGGGAGCACAGAGCAGATAGCTTCCATCATAGTTGGTTGCTTTGCTTAGATGGCATTTACATCTCTTTAACCACACAGACTAGCATGTTACCTATCGCTCAAAGGATTTGGATGATGCATGATGGTACTAAAGTAATGAAAAAAGGGGTGAAACACTGTGTAATAGGTAACACTGAGGTCCTATGCCTCACCATACCAATAACAAAGACGACAGCACCCATGTACTGTATATGAGGGTCGAAGTTATTTGGAACAATTCAGAAAGCTCTCTAGTAAAAAAATAAATAAAAAATGACACAGCTAAGCTGGCAAATGACAATGACATAAAACAACATTGCCAGCCACAAGTAACTTAAATATTGTGGTTGGAATCCCCCCAGACATCTGCTTCAGAAACTCTGAGACCAGAAGGAGCGATCGCATATGTTACACGTACATTAAGCACAGCTCTTTATTGAAGTTCATCAGCCGAGCTGCTTAACATAGCAAAACAATGTTGTCCTGTTTCTCCTTCAGTGACTTGTCTCAATTAGCTTTAACATCAACCTTAGAAAACAATGAAAAGGATCCCCAGGGGAAACAAAACAAAACAAAAAGTTCCTACACTGAAAGCAGACGTGAGCAAAAAACTTGAAAAAGTGCCCACTGAAGATCAGATGGTTTTTTTAATTAAAAAATTCTTTCTTGTAACACTTCCAAGACTTACTGTAACTACTGATATACAGCTGACCTGGAGGAGTAAGCTACTGGTAGGACATTAGTTTCTCTCTCTGTTAAGCAAGATTTTGGGGTTCGAGTTTTGTTTTAAGTACCCAATTCTGACTGACCGGGTGGACCAATATTTCTTTCTGGAAGTTGGGACACAACTACACATCCTAAAGTGAAGGCACACAAAATCTTTCACTACTTTTGAAAAGACAGTCCTTCATCTCTTTTGTGCTAAAATTGGTCTTATTATGTCATTATGTTCCCAGTGATTAAAAATCACAGTAACCCCAGTAATAATTTTTTCTTTTCCTTTTTTTTTTTTTTTCCTTCCCTGCTACAGCCTTGACCATCATCCTAATTCTAAGCAGTTTTCAATAGAATTGATATCAAATAAGTTGAAATATTTTGAATGCAATAGCTATGGCATGGCAGGAGGTTCTTTTATCTCTCCAGTTTATCTTCTCTATGCTCTTTTACTTTGTTATATATACTATTATGTAAGAGTATGACATGCAGTTGCAGCCAAAGCATTAGAAACTTAATCTAACCATCACTCTAAAATAACACAGATGTCATTCTGGTTCTTAATAGCTTGAATCAATTCTTCAGTAAAATCCACTGCTGGACTTACTGACACGCTTAGTCCTACTCGAAAATAAATCCAGCTCCTGTTAGATCGATAGGCCACAAAGAAAACATTCTGATCATAGCTGTGATACATTCACTTTGGTCCTCCTAGTTACAGTGCAGCATAGCACACCCTTGATAATTCACTCTGATGAGCATGTTTCACAGACATGAGTTGAGACATGCTATATGTGGAAGAAAGGTATTTTCAGACCATATAAACAAACAATTATTTTATTTTTTTTTGCTTTGTTTTCGAAGTGTGCTTCTCATCCTTTTGTAAGGTCCTGATGCTGATGCAAACTCCAGGTTTAACCTTGTAACAAGTCTAGGATCTTTTTAACTCACAAATAAATGAACTGCAGAGCGAGGAAGAATGTGGTGATTACAAACTACCCTGGTGCAGGAAAAGCAGCTAACATCGACAGCTCACATCACCTAGATCATTTGCCTAAGTCAAGCATTTTGATGAGGTTTAGAAAAACAGGTTATATTTGGCAGACAGACACCTTCCCAGTTTTCAGCTATGCAGTTTTGCTTCATTTTATTCTGTTCAATTTTATCCCATTTCCAAGTATTAAAGTGAAACAGAATCAGATAACATAGAACACAAACAAAAGTCAGAAAAAACGTGTTCCAAATAAGGTCTGAGTTTATTGAAACCATGTTTTCTTTCAGCAATACTGCTGCACCTTGTCATTGCAAATATTTATGTTTTTCAATTTATTTCCATTGGAACTTTATTGTTTTACCATTTCCTTGTGTGCTAGGATACAGAACAAACCATCAGTGCTGACAAGTTTATTTCTAAATTCAGTTGTCAATCCAGCTGCACATTGAGAGTTCAAAGGAATGTAACTCGTGTCACAGGCTCCTGATTCAACAATGTCTTCACAATCCCCTTTTTAGGCAAAAAACTAGTGGATAAAAAAAGTCTCCAACTAGCTAAGACCTCATTAGTCTAAAAAATCTTGAAATTTCATACATTTAAATTATGTAATAACTCAAAAATGACCAAATCAAAGACCCTGTATGAAGCAGCACGTAGCATGATTACCGCAGCTAAAGGACTGCGAACAAAGAAAACAAAGGTTAAGGAAAACTGCTCCTAGTATCTTATACAAATTGTGTTTTGAGTTGAGTGGTCTTCTAGATACTTCAGGAATGAGAATTTCTACCTGACCAGACTACTAATGCTTGCTTATAACATTACCTCCCACTGCTCATAAGAATAAACTAGACACGTTACGTTTTCACACTCAAAATCAAAGAAAAGCAAGGAAGGCAATAATTCTGAAAAAAAAAAAAAAAAAAAAAAAAAAAAAAAAAAAAAGGTATCCTACTTCAGAATTAGTTAAGCTGAAAGCCAATACTTCACAAGATTTTTTCCATAACTCAGGCTGAGATACCTACAGAGAAACTAACTCCTTGCAAATGATATTTGCTAATCTGCACCATAAGGCTCTCTAGGGACTTGCTGTCAGAGAAGCTGAGCAATCAGCTGCTCAATAGTATAAATATGGTACTGCTCAGGTGTCTAAATACAGCAATAACCAGCAATGAAAGTAAGAGTTTGGGGGCACTGGCTTGGTCAAGTCCCCAGACTAAACAACAAATCTGCTTCCTTTTAGATGAACAACAAAAGCACACAGATACTCTTTTTCAAAGTTTTCCTGTAAGCGCTCATTGTTATCTTTAAATGAGATCCAGTAAGCAGTTTCATGTTCTGCTTTAAGCCAAGAGCTCAATCTCATCCTTCCTGTGAAATAGGCAAAAATGTGTATTACTTGCACTCAAGAATCAATTTATACATTGGTATCTTGAGGGGTCACAGGGATCTTCCATTTGCAGAAATTTTATACAATAATCAATCAGCATCTTCTCACCTAACACTAAAATGAGAAGAAACTTTACAAGAAATGATTTTGCATTTCTGCCACGTCTGGAGAAGTCTTTAAACTGAGCAGCTGTCACACCTGATCCAAAGTCCAGGCATTTGACCTGATGTTCATGCAAAGGCTTGGCTGGCATCAATATGATCTCTTTGATATTACTTATCACTGCTGAAATGCAGGCTATCCTGCTCGACTCCTTAGCCAACATGAACCCAATATTATTAACTCACTGTGTGATTTCTAGCTCTCTTCTCTCTCTTGATCTATTGGCAATAAATGTTCTACACATGCTGTAACAGGAAGTAATAAAATTGTTCAACTACTACATGACAAACCCACTCTAACAACTGACAGTTTCATACATTATAAGAATTTTATCCATAATGGAGAATTAAAGCACAAAATCAAGAAACAGAAGCCAATTTCTGAAAGATAGAGATTCTGAAACTAGCAGATCGATTCTTTAAAATCACTTGGAAAATACACATTTTTCTTGCAAAGTAACATTAGTACTGTTTGACTTTTTTTTTTTTGCCATTCTGCAGATAAGCAGGGTGGATCAGGTTTTGAAACAAACAATATTAAGTTTTTGTTTGTTTGTTTGTTTTAAGTAAATAAGTGATTGCTCCTCCTAACTGTGAAGTTACTAAAAGCGGTCTATTTGAATAGCTACATTAAAAACTGTAATATATCATGCCTTCTTAAGAGGTCAGATTTTATATATATATATATATATATATATATATATACATATATATATATATATATTAACAACACATTTCAGTCACCGTAAGATGCAAAATAAACTGAAGGACTGATACAATAGCCCATATTCCCTCCCCCACCCCCCATGAAGGGGGTGGAAAAGAATCCAAAATTTGATAAAACCCCAAAGACTAGTCATTTATTTCTGTAAGTAGCAGTAAAGGATTTTCCTTCTAAGTGTGAAAGAGTTTTTAGAGAACCCTTCAAGATGACTCATCTTTCTTTGCTTGCTTTTAGCACTTAAGAGTTCATGATCTAGTCCATGCAATTTCATGGCTGCAAATTAACATCTGCTTAATGCAGAAGCTAAGTCTTTGTGAACACCCAGCTATGCTTTTGAGATAACATACCAGCTATCTGACTTTTCTTAATGTCAATGCTCATACTGTTTCTCTGTTTCACATTGTTTCTGGCAAGTTGCAGAAAATTGCATTGCGTTGCTCTGCATGAACTTGTGATGTTTGATCACAGCCTTCTGTTTCCACATAGCAAAACTAACTTTGTTCCAGACAAGCTGGCTAAAAGCTGTTCCTAGGCACCACCTGGTTACACAGGCCAATGCCCAATCCTGTGAATCCTCCTGGTTGGCTCCAAACAGGTCAGTTCAAAGCTATGCTGCGGACAGTTTATCCCAATGTTCTGCTTTGACTTCATACTGGAACAGCTCTGAAGTGTTTGTGTCATTTAACTACAGCTAAGAATGTTTTATCACAGCACTGGAAGAGGTTTCAGTGCCCAAGCAATTAATGCAGTTATGTACACAGAATGCTAACCAGTTCTCAGAAGTGTAATTTTACATCCACAATCTTAATATCACTTAAAGAGTAATTATTCCTTAATGTTCAGACTGTTTAATTGTTAACAGAGTTAAGTCTTCCTTTCACACCACATCTGCCATCCTACTCACAGTACAATCACAAAACTGACATAGAAAAGCACTAGCATGAGTTTGGATTTTGTTCTTTTGTCCAGTTGCTGAAATGACTCAAGACCACCTTACTCTTCTGGGTTTAAAAATAACATTGTTTCACTGCAGTCCTTCACATTTTGCAGCGTAGATGCAATAACAGCACTTACAGAAACTGCACAATGTAATCAGAAAAAAATGGTCTCAAGCTGTACTTAGCATTTTTGATTGCTTTAACAGTACTGAGAGCTATGCTGTAGAACTTGATATCTTAACCATGATATAAGAGTCCAAGAGATACTGACTGATTTGGTTTCACTATATTTCACTGAAATAAAAAAAAAAAAGGCAAAAGCCAAGCCTTTTTTTTTTTTTTTTAAATGGTAGACAAGAATGAGGAAGTGCAAGGCAGTACTAAACAGGGCTTAGCATCTTTGTTTCATTAAGGTTCCTCATTTTGTCCTTATGCTAAATCTTACTGTTTCCACAGTTATCAACAGTTTGATACTAAATTTTAATTGTGCCCACTGTACTGAAGAATTTTACTACATTGAAAGCTAGCAGTATTTCAGACTCCAATAGATAAATCTATATGATTAAATATTACTGGAATGTAATCCACTGAAACTGTTTTCAGGCACTGTAACATTCCAATTATGTACCTAAGTCATGTCAAGGACAGCACATATTTAAAAATGAGCTTCAGTTACACTATTGTTGATCAGGATCTTGCAAACTGAAAAGCAACTTCAGTGACAGTTAAGATATTTCAGACTTCCATTTTCTGGTTCAATGCATAATGTTAACATGGAGCTCCTATGTGTAAATTGTAGAATTATTTAAATTCTTTTCCCTGGAATTGAGAACAAATTACTAAGATAACCAGAAAATAATGACAGGATGCACCCAATTCATGAATTCATGTTTCTTCCCCACAATCATATATTGTTTTTTTTATTTCTTTATATTTTTACTTTACTTTCCTTTACTAGATTTTATCATCTTAACATCAGATGGAAATATTTATTTAGTTTTAAGACTGGTTCATAGAGGCTGTCAGTACAATGGCACTCAACATTAGATGAAAATTTACAAAAAAACGTCACTGGAACAGTCTGGCCATGTACTCACTAACAGCCTCCTCATCAAATAAGGCACATTGTTACTGAAGTACATCTCTGAACATTAACTTTTAAATGTTTCTTCAGTCTACCTGTAGTTGGGTTTCACTCTGGATTACCTGAGTTTAGAAATTTAGAAAAAGCACCATTTTGAATTGCCTTCCAGGTTCACTTTGGGTGTAAAATATTATGTGACATTTTCTCACTGTCTTTTCATATTTACCTGTAGCGATACTCCAAATAACCTGGAGGCTGGAAAGAGATGAGTTGAGTTTGTTCTAATTATCTGAAACATCTCCTTGTATTGTTTAGTTAAGGGTTCAGCTTCAGTTATATCTGCTGTGGCAACTGTATTAAACTTCATTTTAATACCTAAGAGTAGAAATGTATTATCCATTTATAAACATGAGAACAACTTCCATCTTTTTCTTTTTTATTTAACCACATATAAGTACACATCAACAGTTGGCATAAATTGCATAAAAATACAGTACCTTTTTGTGCTGTAACAGTAGTCACAATGTTTATATAAAGATTTTTTTTTCCGGCTTCCTTGAATTCAATTAGTATTTTAAAAAGTGACTTCCCAAAAGCCCTTTTTTTAATTTTTGATATTTTCCTTATACAAATTTTTCCAAAATCTATTCTGTAAAAGTTAAAAAGCTAATGCATTTTCAGCCATTCTCCCTCACCCTCTCAATAAAATGGATTTTAAAAAAATAAGATGACTCAGAATACTGATCAGCTGTTACACTACTACTTTATCAGAGGTTCCCATTTAATTGCTCCTGTTATACATATGGTAGATACCATTCCTATAGCATCTAATATTATTAGATGCTCTTAGGGTTGTAAAAGACCAGTCATGTCAATAGACTGATGCATGAACAACAACAACAACAAAAAAACCACAAACAAGCCAAGAATGAATGATATAGAGAAACACGAGACTTATAAACCTTGAACTGTAGAATCACCATTACTGTGATATTTTCCCATAACAATAAATATACAAAAATTCTATATCAGTTAAACGACTGAAGAATGTCCTTGTACTAGGTATCCTGGGAAATGAATTCTTTAAGTCCTATATTACCTATAACGTTAGCGTGATGCCAAGATGACATAAAACTGAAGAACCAGTCTAATACTGTTGGAGAAATTACACCCACCCAACTGTTTGGCTATACTCATATCACAACTGGGTTAAATTTCATTTTTCTTTAATGCTGATGATAAAATCCAGGCAGGATCTAATACAGGGGAAAAGAAAATGGGGCATAAATTTTGAAAATAAGTTCTTATCAAGTTAGGCGCTGAAGGTCTAGTTAAGGCAGTGAGGGATTTATTTTAGTATGTTTCTAAGGCTATTACAGATTTTTCCTGAATAAAGCATTTTCCCTTAAAAATTCCATTTTTATTATGCCAGCTTATTCTGAACACATAAGAATGCTAAAAACCCTTGGACACAGAAAAGCTAAACTATTGCTCGCTCCAAATATTACCCTTATTAGTCTTCATTTTTAATATCAATAAGGTTTCAAGAACATGCACCTAAATAACAAAGTTTCATGTTCGCTTACAAAGTTTTCCATTTCAAAAGCAAGCTTAAAAGCATGTGTTAAGTGATCCAAAATGACCAATGTTCTTAATTCTCTCACACAAAAAATGTACTTCTCTCAGACACGACTAGTGAAACTATGCAACTTAAGAGAATTTCTAGTATCACCTTGTCCAGAATAATAAAATGGGTAATAAAAGCGACATGAGAAATGTGATGCCAGATGCACCATTCCTTTGTTCCAAGCTGCTAGTACCAAAGCTTTAAACAAACTTGCTTTGCTAAGACATTCTGACAGTCCCATTTCACAATATCATTGGTTTTGAGAACGGAGTTACTTTCCATAGATTTTAACTCCTTTTGGATCAGTGTTCAATAAAATGTGCAAACATATAATCATTTGCATAGCAAATCTCAAGGGACTGACCCTGAAATAGAAATCTAAACTGTTAGGCTTAAGATATTTCTATAATCAGAATTCACTTAAAATGGTAAAAAATAAGATACACATTTTTCCATTTTAAGTCTAGTAAAAAAGGTATTTCTGATTTAGAATTCTTACAGCTACTTGTTTAAAAAGCTGAAAGACTGATGGTTCTTTGTATTGAAATGTTACTCATATGGAATCTTCAAGACTCTGTAATTGCTATTTTCAAATACTGTGATGAAATATGGCCTGGAATCCTTGCTCATCAGGGTACATAAAGGAATTCTGCCGCTATTAGCGGGATCTTCCACATCCCAAATTTCTGGCATACTGCAACCAGGCCTAAAAAAAAATTAAAATGAGAAGAGAAATAAAGAAATTCCACCAGAAAAAAAAAAAAAGCATTTAGCTTGCTGAACTCAATTTTATAAACCTTTCTATGAATACTTGACTGTGCCTTCTATTTGAAGTTTGTAATTATACTAAAAATTATCATATTACAATATCAATAAATATGTTAGTAATTCAATAGAAAGTATTTATAATGTATAAAATTTGGTCGTTTTTGTAGTTATGTAATTAATAACAATTAATTCAGAAGAGGCAGCATATATGGCAAAACAATTCACATTATACAACATACATCAGCACAGACCCTTAAAACTTTCTATAAAATGAAGGATGACACACTCCTGACATTTTTAAAGAAAAATAAGACACCTTTAAAAAAGTATTACCTCCTTCCTTTTTTATTAAGGCACACAACCACTAATAATTCCCTGTACAGTTATCTTTCAGTGGTGGTATCACTGAAAAGCTTCCCAAATTTGGTGAAGATAATACCAAAGAAATGTAACAACTTGAATTTCTTTGTATTTAGAATAAAAATGAAAGGACTCCATTTAGATGATGTCTTAAAGGCTCAAAACAGAAATTAAGAAAAGTGACATCATTTTTTCTTATGGACAGTCTAAATATGACAAAGTTTTCAGTGACAACCAATGACTGTGATACTCTGGTACTCAAACTATCTTCTACTCTGCACCTTTTAATCATATTTGGCTTTTAGTGCATGCACACATCTCTTCTTACCATCACAGAATAATTTCTTTTTTTCCTTTGCAAACTGCTGTAATTTACAGTCAAATTTTAAAATACAAAGAACACAGCTTTTCAGGTGCACACAAAGACCAAAAAGTTACTAACATCAATGAAGTTGATCATACTTATTAATAGATGGAGAAGATGGAGAAAAATGAATTATGGGCACTTTTAGTAAAGCATAGATCAATATTTCAAAGCTACTGTTTGATCTCAGACTACATATTTGACTGGTATATCATTCTTGTGAGAAAGAGATTACTCACTTTTTTCTGCTTATGCACAATGACTCTTCTAGAATGTAGTAATTCACTCCTAATTTTATTAATTCTCTTTTCACTTCTTTTGCAGGTTTTCGACTGTACATGGAATATACTACTTTAGTTCTGGCCCTTCAAAAAGAGAAATATGATAAAAGTAAGCTAAACAACACAGGATGGAAATGTAAGGTGTTTTTTTTTTTTCGTTTTTTTTTTTGTTTGTTTGTTTTGTTTTGTTCTGTTTTTTTACTTTTCCTGTAGTTTAATTTCAGTGACATTTGCTTTAATATGATGATTCCTTCACAAATGTAATTGTTCCCAGAACAGTAAATATAGAGCTCTTTTTATTTTTCTGTAGCAGGAAACAACTTTGCCACAAGATCCATGGTTACTTTGAACAGAAAAATGTAAAAATGTGAAAATGATGCATTTGAAATGTAATACTCAATGGTAGCTGCAAAGACATCAAAACAAACTTGCTTGGACTAGAGGTGATCAGAAGAAATTATCTGCCCAGTCCCTCTGCAAAAGGTCATACTCTTTGCCCTTGGTTGGGCTTTTTAAAATGCACAATGCAAGACCAGATGTTCACTCTGAGGTCTGCATATTGAATCTAACAAAATCATCACTTGCTCGACATGATCCCGTTTGTAACATCCAGTAATATTCTCCTTTCATTGCAGAGAGCATGGCCTTATTTATTAACTCCTGCTCATTTTCTGATACTGTATCATCTCCAGCATATTTTCCCCAAACATGCGCTGTCCTATCTGTTTGTACTTAATGTCAGATACAGAATTAAGGACATGAGCCATGTAAAATGAATATTTACACATCTTCTTATTTCTCTTTACCTTGTTGTTTTCTTTTTTGGTATGCAAGTTTGAAGTCACATCTATCCTGCAATATATCCCCTCTGATGAACACAAATCCTGAAGTACTACTGCATGTTTTCAATCTGACTTAAAATTTTATGGGTATTTTAACCAAGTTTTCTATATTACATAATGCCTTTCCTACTTTATATTATCAACATTAAGAGTATTAAGGGAAAAAAATGTTTAAATACTCAACTTTGATAGTTACCTTAATCCTGCATCTTCATAATGAGGATGATTTACAATAGGACGAAGCGTGGACAATTTAACACTTGCCATTGTAGGCATTGCTCCTGCAAAAACAGCATCTGAAAAACAGAATGAAAGGTATTTTTGAAATTAAGAATCAAGTAGTAAAAACAGAACAAATCTTCAAATACCTAAAACAGTAATCCTATAATAGAAAAATAAAGTGTGAAGAGGAAAAGGTACTTACTTCTTTTGAAAAAGCCTTATGTGGCACCCACATGATATGCACAAAATCACTTTTTTTTTTTTAAACCTTGACCTCAATATATGTCATTAATATAACTGAACATCTAAGAACAGAGTTTGAATACCTTACTATTAATCTTATCTTTAATACATCTTATTTTTCTGGAATGTGTAATGTATTCATTATGAGAAGGTCTTTTTTTTTTTCGTTTGTCACTTCTAACACCACTGTTAGATGAGCAATAGAATGTCAGTCCTCTTTGGCCTGAATGTATATTTTCTTGCTAAAAAGGTAACTATTCTGGTCCTAAATAGTTTTCTGACACTTCTGTTCTCTTCCATAAAAGAGCAGGAGCAAGCACAACACAGCCACTTTGAATTCTCTTCTAGCCAAATGATAAGCATGGACACACATACAGAACCAGTTATGCAAGTGAAAACCTGCTTTAATTGGACTTTGTAAAAGCAGTTTTGCTGCAGATACACTACTCCAGTGGTCAGAACCTCCAAGCTGGTAGGCTGGAGTCTAACTAACTTTTTGTATATATATATTTTTTTTCATTTGAGACAGCTTCTGTGTGGAAAAGTTGTTGTTGTTTTTTGGATAGTCCCAAGGCACAGATAGTAGCAATACCTCTTCAGTTATTTTCTCATATTAAGTTCTATAGTTACATCTCACAGTAAATGGGGAACATCATATGCTATTAAATACTATACCTTGTCTGGTACTGACGTGTATCCACTCTAGAAGTTCTTCCTGTGGCAAATTGCTAAATTCTCCCATGATGTTCCACTGAGTTTGAAGGTTTGCTGATCCTTCTATTGCCATCAATGCTAAAATAGCAAAGACCAATGTTTTGGGCTGGATTTTACAGAAGAGCCATCCAAATAACTGAAATGCAAGAATTGATTAATTCCTAGATGACAATTCTGTAATTTTTTATGCAGCACAACTAACTTTCATTTCTCTATAAGGAAGTTAACCTGTATTACAATATGAAACACCTCTGCTATTGCTTCTCCGCTAAACTTCAGTGAGACCTCATCCATCATTAAGTATTTATGTTTACCTAATGTTGTGCATTTATTCATAATACAACAAAATATGAGAATTGACATTAATGCAGCTTTTAAAGTTCTAGTTCAAATGTCAAATTCTGCAGGCAGAAACAATTAAATAATGCTAACTACACTTATACAGTATTTTTTCTTCTACTTAAATCAATAAGTACACCCAGTACTGCAAAATTCTGAAAATACAGCAAAAAAGCAGAATTTGGAGTTAGAAGGCTAATGTTACTTTATATCCTATCCTTCTCTTTCTTGAGCTGGAAAAGTTAGCCCTTGCATTTTTCCCTACAGATTGTATGCTGGAGGCTTTAAGCAAATACTCAAATAGGTAAAATGGGTAGTTAAGTAGTACTAAATTTGCTATGTTCAAGTTTAGTTTGAGCAAAAACACTTCAACTCATCCATATTTGAACTAAACTTTCAATCAGACAAACATGTATAAACTATTTAAGCTACTGTTAACTGGAAGACGTTAGATTTCAAAAATATCAAACATGCAGTCAATGTACTTTTTTATTGTTAAAGTTTCACAGTAAATTTCCTACTAGACTGACTACACCAATGCAGTAGTGTATGTTATTTTTATTGTAAATTATCCCTGAAATATTTTAGACTTAGATCTCCCAAGCCACCTCCCCAAAAATGCACTGTACTCTACTCTCATCCTCAAATACTTGCTAAACACTATCAAAAACAGCACTATCCAGGGAAACTTCATATACGAAATATGCCTGACTGCTGTGTAGGTCTGGAAAGATGAAGCAAAATGAATTCATTTGTATGCCATTCTACATGAACAAACTTCCCTTTTCACCAACAACCACAAAAGTCTCAGTTCAAGAACATGTTAGAACTTTGTACTTTCCTTATCAAGATCCATGTTTTTTCAAACCACATTCCTATCACCCCCTGGAAAAATAAACTAAATAAACACATTATGAAGTCTCTCCAGGTATTTTTCTTTGCTTTCAAAATTTCACCCTGAGTGGAATAATTAATTCCTCCTAACAGAAAGAGGAAATGCAAGCAAACAATAACATTTTTATTGCCCATCAGGTGCCACAAGGTGCATCACTGAGGTACTAGAGAATACACAGATTCATGCAATCATCTGAAAGAATACAACATACTCTCCCATTTACAGACTATGTCTTGTCTTCTGCTTGTTTTTGTTGTTTTCACAAATGTCCATCTCAGGCTGACTGATTGCTAATAAGAGAATATATGTAGAAAAGTATTTTTATTTTTACATCCCTTGTTCACCTAAAGCGGGGTACTCTTGAACATGGGTATGGACTTCTCCTAAGGCCCAAGACAGGGCCAGGATAATTACAGGCCTTGTCACATGTGGCAGACTGTCATTTACCTCCTTCTGTACCAAAAAAACATCTAAACTACAGCAGTCTAAAGCCTTAACTTTCTTATAATTCAAGGCCTATTTCTTTCAAACCAACTATGCCTTCAGGATGCTTCAAAGGAGATCATGTCACTGGACATGAGCTATTCCAGTCCAAAAGGGACAGCTCCTGGAACATGTGATCATTTGGATTGGTAGGTTCCTGAGAATCTTAGGCTCACTTTACAACCACACGAAACAACAGCAGAACAACTAAAGAGCCAAGCTGCAGTTGAGTGCAAGGCAAAATGTATTCTGCTTCTTTTTGTTCTCTCCCATCTCTCTTTTTAAACACTATCCTTTCTACTGGACTAAAGTCAGTGACCTAAACTAAATCCTAGAAAATTTATACAACCTGAAAAGAAAACAGAATTGTGGTAAAATACTCTGAATGTGTCCTTCTTCCAAAATGTACACAGGGATAACGTGAGGCATCCTCTAAGATCTAAAACATGATTACTAAAAGCACCAGATTTCATTAACTAGAATGATAACCTTACTTGCAACACTAAAAAAAACACCATGATCAAGGAGGAATTACTGTGGTGTCATTAGTCAGGTGTTTAAAAAGAAAGAAAAGACACCAAATGAAGATATTCACTGCAATAACAATTAATTTATGATTTAAAAAAAAAAAAAAAAGCAAAGGAAGCCACATGTTGGCTACCTATTGGTCTCCTGGCAGCTCATCTTTCAGTCATTACCAGTTGCAAGGTACTTTTTTCCTACTTTTCAGAAATTATTTCTGAATTATTTTACATGCAATAAAAAAAAGTAGTTCAAATTTTATTGATTTTCAGTTCTCAAAAGGCTAAGAGTAAGAGGTCTTTGAGGCCTGTGGCACAAAATAATTAAATATTTCAAGTTTTAAACTTCATCCCCTTTTGTAAGAGTTTTCAGTAACAACACAGCAGAAAAGCCCATCACTTTTCTTCTAGTAAAACACACAGATAAAGCAATAATAATTCTAGAATTTCTAGATGCTATCTAGAAATCACAACAGAAAAAAAAATAGACTATTTTTGTTTATCTTACTTTTCAAAAGTAACTTTTATTTTTTTAATTATCATCCTGGTTGTCTTCCCCAACCACTGCTCTTCCCACTCTGTCAAACATTTTTCTCCTTTCCTTTCATTTGCATTATGTTCATAACAGTTCTTAGCACTCACAGTGCTCAACTCCTTAACATGTTTTCTTTTAAAGTCCAGCTCAACATTAATCATGACCTTTAACTCTCTCCTGTAGAATACTTTATGTGAATGACGCTTCCCACAGAAAGGCAGAACGGATGAGGTTTGAAGGGATTTCTGAAGGTTATCTAGTCTAAACCAGCTGCTCAAGTAGGACCATCTAAAGCATGTTGCCAAGTACCATGTCTAGGCTACTTCTGAGTAACTCCAAGAATGGAAACTCCGCAGCCCCTCTGAGCAACCTGTGCCAGTGTTCAGTCACCCTTATAGTGAAAAAGTGTTTTTTTTCATGTTGAGACAGAACCTACTGTCTTTCTGTGTGTGCCCACTGCCTCTTGTTCTATCACAAAACACCACTGAAAACAGCAGCTCCATCCTCTCTGCACATCTCCATTCAGCTGTGAGCATATACACATGCAATATTATATATATATTTAAGTATGTATTTATTGGTAAGATTCCCCCTAAGCCTTTTCTTCTTCAGGCTGAATAGCCCCACTTCTCTTATCCTTTCCTTGGAAGAGAGATGTTCCAGGCCTTTCATCACCTTAATGAACCTTTGCTGGATATTCTCCAGTAGTTCCATGTCCCTCTTGTACTGGGGAGCCCAGAACTGGACTCAGCACTCCAGGCATGGCCTCAACGGTGCTGAGTAGAGGGGAAGGATCATGTCTCGACCTGCTAGCAATGCTCTTCCTAATGTGGCCCAAGATACTATTAGTTTCCGTTTCAGCAAGGGTACATTGCTGGCTCATGTTCAGCTTGGTGTCCACCAGAATCCCCAGGTCCCTTTCTGCAAAGCTGCTTCCCAGTTGTTTAGCTCCCAGCACATACTGATGCCTGGGGTTGTTCCTTTTCAGGTGCAGGACTTCGCAGTTCCTCTTGTAGACCTGCATGAGCTTCCCGCCAGCCCATTCCTCCAGCCTGCTGAGGTCCCTCTGGATGGCAACACCCAACTGATGTACCAGCCACTCCTCCCAGTTTTGTACCATCAGCAACCTCTGCCTCATCATCCAGACCATTAATGAAGGTGTTGAACAGTATTGGACCAAACACTGACCCTGGGGTACAGCACCAGTTACTGAACTCCAGTCCCACTTCATCTCTCTTAATCACCACTCTCTGGGCCCAGCCTCTCACAGTTTTCAAGCCACCTTCCTATCCACTTCCCTTTTGCCACAATTGCAAAGCCTCTAAAGCAGCTACCTGGATACAGATTCAGTCAAGCTCAGTTCTCAAAAACATGGATACCAATACACAAAGGCAATTCTAAGACATTTAAAATCCAGAAAAAAAAAAAATAACATTTTATTTTATGGTTGATTTCAGCCTAGAAAAAATACATCTGAGTGTGGTGGTTTTACCGTGCTAGGCAACTGAGCTCCACCACAACCGCTCTCTCATCCCCTCCTTAGAAGAGGAGGGAAAGAAGTAAAGGAAAGAACAACACATGGGTTGAGATCAGGATAATTTAATTAAACGGAAAAAGGAAAGATTATTATTAATTATATAATTGTATAGTAATATATACTAATTACATATTTGTAATAAATATATTATAAATATAATATATTATATTATATTTTTATATATGTATATAATCAATAGATAATGCATAGATATGCAACGGATAATTTAAATAAATATAATAAATATATATGAAAATAATTAATTTAACTAAAGGGAAAAAAGTGAAAGGGGAAAAGGGAGGAGGAAAGGAAAAAAAAAAGTCAAGGCTGTGTGGAAGTGCAGAGGAAAGAAATTACTTCCCACAAATGAGCAATGCTTGACCACGTCCTTGAAGCAGGGCCTCAATGCCTGTAGCTGGTGTTTGGGAGGACCGACATTTTCACGAGAGCCCACCCCTCCCCTCATCTTCCTTTTTTCACCTTTTATTGCTGTGTGACACCACATGGTATGGAATATCCCTTTGGTTGGTTTAGGTCAGCTGTCCCAGTGATGTTCTTTTTTCACTTTTTTGCCCACCCCCTAGGAGGGTTAGAGAGAGTCCTGATGCTGTGCCAGCACTGCTCAGCAGCAGACACAACACTGGTGTGATACCACTGCTGTTCTAGCTACAACTGCAGAGCACAGCACTGTATGGGCTGCTGCAGGAAAAGTTAACATCCCAGCCAAACCCAGTACACTGAGTTAGGCACATGGCTTTTGATTTTTAAGGCTACAATATTTTCAAGATGAAAGACTACTAAAAATCACATTTTTGGGAAGAATACGTGCAAGGCTGTAAGCTCAAAAGAGCTGTCAAAACACAACATAAGCTAATTCAAACACTGTTCTGGATAAAATCAATAGCTGATAAAAATTTGCAACAGTATTAGTAAAATAAAATCATTGTATGTCTCCTCATGCTCAAGTTCAATACACAGAATACTAATTTGTATAGTAATGCAGATGGACAAGTTGCATAAAACAGGATGCTTATTTTATTTAGGGTGAGGGGAAAAAGGAACATGTAATCATATTTTTAGACAGGCAACTTAATTTAGTTTATTTTTAATTATGATACTCAGATTCAGCAATGACACAAATTTGATTTAGAATAAATATAAAGGTAATAGTGAGATAGCTGCAGCACTAAATCTTACCTGTTTTGAACACACCAAGGAAGCCATAACACACAGGTGTGGTGTCAAAAACAACTTTAGCCTCATGATTAAAATCGCTAGGACACTGTATGCCAACAGCTGCAATGCATGGTATACCACCTGCAAAATAAACAAACAAAACCCCAAGCAATTATATTTACATACTTTTAATTTCTCTCAAAACTATAACTTCATTTTCAGTATAGCTTAAATAACAAGTTTCTCTGAAAAAGAGTCAAAGTGAAAGTAAAGATCTTCACATTTCGGATAGTGAACAGAACTTTGTCATCTTTTTTCTAAAGTGTGTCTGGTCTGTCAAAGTATGGAACAACAGAAGGAGAAACATTAACAATAAAACTAGTAGGAATTTGATAAATGGCTAGCTCTTCAAAAGATTCTGAAACGCAGACAGAAACAGGTAAAATTTGTCATATTGTTTCTTGATAGAAGTGAAGAGACCTTGCTAATACCTTGTCTAATACTTAAATACTTACATATGAGATGGAAGAAGCAGATAATGTCATCTAACCTGGAGAAAAGGAGACTCAGGGGAGACTCTACATCTGTATCATGTATCTACTCTGTATCGTGCTCTACAATAACCTTAAAGGAGGCTGTAAGCAAGATGGGGATCAGTCTCTTTTCCCAAGCGCCAAGCAATAAAACAAGAGGTAATGACCCTAAGCTGTGCCAAGGGAAGTTTAGATTGGATATTAGGAAAAAAATCTTCACTGTTCCAAGGTATTGGAACAGGCTGCCCAGAGAAATAGTTGAGTTACCACCCCTGGAAGTCTTCAAAAGATGTGTACCGTAGCTTAGTGACATGGTTTAATGGTGGACTTGTCAACGCTAGGTTAAAGGTTGGACCAGATGATCTTAGTGGAAGTCTTTTCCAACCTAAATGATTTAAATGATTCTATAATCTCTGCTACTCACACTACCACAGGCAACTTGTTAGAAACAAAACAGTTAGAAAGCATCAGAGATGTAGTTCAGCCCTCCTAACAATGAATCTACATCACCTGTGGAAGTGCTGTGGTAAATCACAGACGCATTTTTGCAATCAGTGCCTTTCTGCACTGGTACAGCAAAAGCCCAAAAGGCTCCTATCCTGCACTGCCACCCCACCATTAATTAGCATTATTTTTTGTTCAGCATTCCAGAGCTATTTTGGCAACACAATGGAATAAAAGATGCAAATGATTAGCAAATAAACCATCTATCAGCATCAGGATTGAATATGAATAAAATTGTGCAGAAAAAAATATCTTACCTCACCCTGGTTAAAACGTTCCTCTCTGAATAAAGAAAAAAAGGAAAAAATCATGATTTGTTTCTATCATATAGATGCAGCAGTTTTACTTTACAGTAAGCAAGAGTCAGCGCCTGTATAGATTTTTTTTTCTCTCTAACAAGCTTTTAAATATACTGCAAATCAGTAACTATCCTCCATCCCTATGTCTACTTGGGATATCTGAAAATTATTTTTAGCAGTTTTTTTAATCACTTTCATGAATTATTTCATATATAGAACAGTTGAACAGCTTATTTAGAGAATGAAACTTCAGTAACATAACAGAGGCAAAGAACTGTTACCAAAGAAGTCAGCCATTTACTCAGGTTGGTTTTGGCTTCTCAGAAGGAAATATAAATGCGAGTACAGTGAAAATGAGGTATACATTAAAAAAAAAAAATTGCACCAATTTTTATTTATTTATTTATTTTTTAATTTTGATATATGCCATTAAGACTATGGAAAGCAGATATTACTGCAGACTAGTGACCAAAAAATGGAATCAAAAAGATTTCCCTGGTTAAGGAAATGACATGCAATTGGCCAAATTCACTGCCCTTAAGCATTTTAAGATGTGATGCCAAATGACTGTGACAGGCAGAGCACGTATTACAGACGTTTAGAAAATAAAATTAATACAGCTGGGATCCTCTCCTAAAGATGAGATCCAAGTATTTTTATAACCTGGAAAAAAATAATGGGGAAGAAACAGTTTGTGTTCACTGTTTATAGGAGAAAAGTGAATAGACACATGAGTAAATACTGTGCTTTAGGAATAAAGCAGAAAAATAAATGATGAAATAGAATATTTGTGGGGGAGGGGACTAGGGTGTCTAAAACTAAGTTCAGCAGATAAACTTAGTCTATAAAAATACCACAAATAGTACATCCAAGCCATTCAGTTACATAATTTACCCTTCAAAAAGGATCAACATAATGTAGCTATTTAGTGTATGTCAAATCAAATGAACTTCCAGCAGGAAGATCAGTTTGACATTCAAAAAGAGTAATTACCTTTCATATTGGCCTGTATGAGATAAAGTCCACCTAAGATATTTAATTGCCTGAAGAACACAGAAGCCAACAAAATTATGAATAAATTTTAAAAAGCATTACAGAGTATTTCCAGCATTTGTTAAATTAAATTACACCTGAGTATCTCGTTTTCAGATAATGCTAATATAAAGGCACACAGTGCTTTAGCTAAAAATTCTTTCTGAGGATGTTTAATTAGCCAGGCAGTTAGCAGTTATCCCATCTGTTCTCGTGTAAACTGTAAGTTGTTTTCACACAAACTATACATAATCAAATTTACAAAAACAGTTGTAAACTTTAGTTATAGTACTCATCAGCTAAGTGACAGAATTTTTTTTGGTGCTTAAGATCAAAGCAAGTTTTCTCACTGACACAGGACCAGAGCTTCATAAAAACTTATGTAAAGGAAATACAGAACTGTATACAAATATTTTTGACAAACTGTATTTTAACTTTTTCCTGTCTCAAAATAAATACTGGTCCCTTAAAAAAATGTAAAAAGTAAATTCAAGGTAAAGGTGACTCACTAAATTACATACCTTTTTGATAATTACTCCCAAAACCACCAGAACAAGTGGTAGTAGTAGAGTCTTTGTGTATCTAACTGGAGTCTACAATGGAAATAAAATGCATTAATTGCTTTCCAGTCATCTAGAGTTACATCGATGTTCATTTTGAAGAAAATAATATATGGAGTTTTTCCTCAAGTGAAACAAATATGAACATACAACAAGAACAAAACAAGCTAAAAGAAACTGAAATTTAAACTCCACCCAGCAATCTCACTAGAGGTCTTCATACTATGGTCATTACAAAATTATTCCCCTCTCTTTGGCAAACTACCCAGAGACTTGAGGTAGATGGTATCTCAAAAAGAATTTGAGTGTTCTGGGTTGACTAATCTGTAAGTGTTCTGAACACATATTTAGACACTGATGAACTAGAAAAGTCTACTAAGAACATACATGGAAACCTCAAAACTTTTCCGTAAACTAAATCCACCTCATCTTCGTGGCTCATTTTCCCTCTACTCAGCATCCGTTACTGACAGACACAAAATGTTAATTTTGCAGAACTTTGATCTTTCATATAGCCCTGAACAAGCACTTCTTTTAATAAAGCAAGCATGCTTCTTATATATGAAATCATAATACTTTTAGTTTTAGCAAATTTAAAAGCAATAAAACCATTTAAATTTAGCTGAAGTTCATTAACATCTCTAACTTCATCAGTAAACACTTGGAACTTAAAAGAGAAAGAATTCTTATGATGGCAGTAGTATGTTATGGCTCACATATGTTTCAAGTTATAAATGGAGATAAATCAAAAAGCTTCCTTTTCCATAAACATCTAATTTGATCAGATTACCTCTTTTTCCATGAAGTCAAACTCTGCAGCACAGGTATACATTAATGTATCAAAATCCTTGTAGCCAATAAATTTAGATTTTAATATATTACCTATATGAGCCTGGTGGGAAATACAAAAAAAAAAAAAAAAAAAAAAAAAAGAGCTCCAGTAAGAAAAAAACTGTTTTCTGCAAACAAGTTGTTTAAATATATATATATTAAAATAAATATATATATATATTTAAAAATTAAAACAGAAGATTATATAATTTATAATAATGTTATAAATGCATCAAAAATGTATTTGAGTAGATTAAATGACATACTTGATCATAACAGATTAGACAAAAGAAAAAGCAGAAAGCTGCAGAAAAGGGATGTTATCACTGCAACTGGGTTGAACAAGAGTACAGTTTGCATATGCACATTTTAAGATAGGAGCTTCCCACCTCTTGCCCCTACATTTAGGTGTGCAGCATCTACATAGACAGGGTTTAAAAAATGTAGTTTAGTAGTAAAAGCACTGAAGTGCAATTAGGAGTCCTAGTTACAACAAGCATTTCAGAGTTGCCTTAAAAATGAGTTTCAGAAGAAATTGACTGAAGAAATGGAGTGAATAAAACAAAGATGTAGGTAAAAGATACCAAAAATAAACAGAGCTCTATAAAGCCAAATTTCATAACAAACACAGAGCATTTATTAACTCAACAGTACACACATTGGTCTTTTCACAAACTTAGGTCATAACAGCCCAAAGTCTTCATATTGAATGAGAAAGCAAATACACAAGCCCATTCCCATTTCTGCAAAAGAAGTCTTGGAATCTCAGGAAAATATATCAATAAGAGACTGAAATCAAAGTATTAAGGCAAAACGTTTTTAAAAGACACCATATACTTGCATAAGAGAAAGAAGACTTACATCATCAGCTATTCCAAATGCTAAAGAAGTTAGGTATTTCAAGGTGACTGTCCCAAATAACCAGGCACATCCTTGGATGACCTTAAAAATACATTTGGAATGAAATAAACATGTCTCAGCAAACTTTTAAATAAAACCGTACTTTCTCAGAAAGATTACTAAATTTAGTGACTAGCTCAAAACTTTACATTATCACCAAGATATACAATCATTTCTAACCCATTACATTTCTGAAATTTGAACACATTGGATGGTTTTATGTTTTGTTTTCTTTTTTTCCCCCCTCCCTTACTTCAACTGAAATATTTTTGGATTAACTGTTATTTTGGCTGTATCACTGCACATGACATTGTAGCAGAGGATGTACCAAAGTAAACGTTAAACAGGGCAGCCAAAGGGTCAATTCCATCTGTTTTGCATATAGTGGTTTACCACGATTATTTTCCACCAACAGCCTCTCTGTAATTATCAGGTTGTACTACCCCACTAATCCAAACCTTTGAAGGAATTTGCTGATTTATAGTACCTTTTCAAGATAATCTCAAAATAGAACATCAAGGAGATAGAAAGGGTTACATACTATGTTTATGAAGTGTAACTAAAACTACTAGAAAGGAGAAAATTCTAGGCAATCTCACTTAGTTCCTTATAAAACAAGCCCAGCTGAGTAGGAAAGCCTGGCTCAGCACCATGCACATGACAGGGACCAGCAGCACATACATTCAGAGAGAATATAATAAAAACATGCAAACTGGTCTTTACCCTAACGTAACCATGATATTTATGTGACTATGGGTTGCATTCAATCATCATGTTTAATGACTGAAAATTAACCTAAATGCCCGAGAGTTACCTAATCCTTTCCTGACGCTTTATTTTTTGCTTCCACCATATAATAATTCTCTCTTATAAATTTACTGCTGCTAACAGAAGGAGCACCAAATAAACTGTCATTATAACCTGTTTCTACTCACTAGCCTTGTTATGCTCCACCTTCCAAGATGTAGAATTCTAACCTATTTTAAAATTTGTGCTATTTAGCAACTCTTTATTAATAATTACTTACTTATAATTATTAATAATTATTTACTTCCCTTTTGGATGCCTGCTCAGAAATGCAATGATGTATTCAGAGAATACCAAAGAATACCAATTTTTTTTCTGCTTCTTTAGGTTAAAATATTTTATACGTATAGTTTGGGTGGTGGTGGTCTTCTTTTGAAATCTTACCATTTAATCCCACCACTTGTTTCTTACCTTCTAACATTCACACCTTATCACATGGAGCTTATTTTCTTTTACAGTTCCCATTAGATATCTTCCCCAAAAGGTTTCTGAAGTTCAAGTGCATTACATTCACCCATACACCCTTATCTATAGCCTTCAAAGAAGTCAAATACATTTGCCAGGCATGACTTCCTTTAGAGAGGCTGCATTGGACCTATCTTTTGTTATATCACATGTACAAGTATCTTTAACAACTTTATTCATCTGTTTATTCTTCTACAAAGTTGGACTTACTGGTGTGTAGTTCCACAAATGTCTTGGATCTCATTTTCAAAAACCTGACACAAGATCTCTCTACTTTCCCAATTCCCTGGTACCACAGTAACTAGTTAAATTGACAAGTTACACACGCAATGCAGTTTGTTTTATTTTTATTTTTATTTTTTTTTCATTTTAATGCCTTTATATTCTAATGCCTGTATAATAACCGTATGAATTTCATCCAGTTTTGGTAAGAGGTTACCATTCATTTTAATGAGAATGATCTTAAGCACCTGGATAGTCTTAGTAGTCTCCCATTAAAGACATCTTTACAAGTTAATGTTGTGTCTTAAGCAGCAAGTTGTTTCTCACATTTTCTACAGTGTCATATTCTATTTGTCAGAGTCTTGGGGGTTTCCTCCACATTTGGACATTATTTCAACTGCCCTCAAAACCCAACTATATGTCCCTACATTGTTTTAGACTGACTCCCTTCTTGTACTTAGTTATGTAAGTTGCTTGATGTTATCAAAAATATTCTAAAATAATGGTGATATAGGACGTATTTTTAATGAATCACTAATGTAGTATCTTAATCCCCATCAAATGCCCCACCAGGCACTGTTACTCTTTTAACTGCCTCTTTTAAATTGCTTTCTGTTTTAGAGAAAGATTTTCATAGAGATCTTAGGTTTTGCAAACAGGTTTAAATTAAATGTGCTGCCATTTGAGTCCTGTTTTAATTTTGTGAAATAAATGCTTATTTATGCCCCTTTTCTTTTCAAATGAATCCCTAGGAATAGGGACAATTTACTTGAAAAGGGCAATTTATCTGTATTTCTTGATTTTCTGCTGCTAGAAAACAAACCAAAAGTTAGTTCTGTTTCACTAAAACAAAACAAAAGTCATAATTCTTTTCTGAAATTCAAGATGTATGAAATTCCTTACCCACAGATAGACTTGACTTCTGCACCTTTTAAAGACTCTTGGACTCAGTTCTAGAATTCCCTAATAATAAAATGAAAATATATTTCCAGGTAAGATATATCATGAAGATGTTCCAGTATCCTGGATGACTTTTTGTTTGATTTTAATAAGCACCTCCTTTAGCATGCAGCTACGTAAAATTAAATAAATAAGCACACACACCACCACATACCAGATTCCGGAATCACCCTGCACTGGCAAAACATGCCAAATTAAAAACTACTGCAGTGCTGCGTTTTATATATGATTAATGAAAGACTATTCTACTCTTTACCAAGTAAAATTCTATATTATACAGTTCTAAGTTTCTTTATATCAAAGACAACAGGAAACTGAATTATGTCTGCTTTCATGAATGAGAGCCTTCTGAAGCAACAAATAAATTACTGGCAGCATAACACAAATTTTTCATACAAGGCAAAAGAACAGAACTGGGGAAAAAGTAACCAGTATTTTTCTGTTTCACACTGTTCCTGATTTATGACACATAGAAAATCCATTCTAAGATGCCTTGACAAACAACAACATTAAGAAAAACAGAGAATAAACTTAAAAGCTTTTAGAGCCCCATCTGTACCTGACATGGACTGAGGCCACTATATACAGTCAAATAACAGAGAAACAACAAATATTTTTTCTAAAGAAGAAAATAGGCAAGAAACTCAATGTAACTATATTTAGTATACAATTACAGAAACTGCTACAAGCAAGTAGAGTAAGCTTGTAAGAAAAACTATTCCAACAACTACCAGGAGTGAAAGGAGCTAATTCTTAACACAGGTGAGGAATTACCACTCTTTTCCTGAAGGACAAAAATAAACAAAAAAGAAAACAAACAAACAAAAATCACTGATGTCACCCCATGCTTCTAGCAAGGGCAAAAAGATTCAGAAATTGAGATTATTTGTAGCATGCTAAAGCAGATCTGTTTATACAATCTTATCTCATATTTCATGTATATAATTCCCTTAGCAGAAACCATATGAAACTAAAAGAGGTTAGAGGTGTTTTTTCCTCTTAAGTATAAATGAAGATAGCAAATATTAAGATGAGTCTTAGTGAATAATTTCACACTTGGGAATACGGCTCAAATATAGGTTCAAATAGTACTTTGTACTATCTGAACTATAGTTTCCCTTACTCTGCTCTGGTGAGGCCTCACCTCAAGTGTTGCATTCAGTTTTGGGCCCCTCAGTACCAGAAGGACATCAAGGCCCTGGAGCGTGCCCAGAGTATAGGGCTATGACACTGGTGAAGAACCTGGCACACAGGTCCTATGGGGAGCAGCTGAGGGAACTGGGGTTGTTCAGTCTGGAAAAGAGGTGGCTCAGGGAGACCTCATTGCTCTCTACAACTACCTGAAGGGAAGGTGTGGGGAGCTGGGGGTTGGCTTTTTCTCGCAGGTAGCTAGTCTAGAAGGAATAGCCTCAAGTTGCACCAGGGAAGGTTCAGGTTGGAAACGAGGAAACATTTCTTCTCAGAAAGAGCAGTCAGGCATTGGAACGGGTTGCTCAGGGAGGTGGTGGCATCACCATCCCTGGGGGTATTCAAAGAAAGGTTGGACGTGGTGCTTAGGGACATGGTTTAGTGGGTGACATTGGTGGTAGGGCAATGGTTGGACCAGATGGTCTTGGGGATCTTTCCCAACCTTAATGATTCTATGAAACTGTTGTTATGTAAGTTATAGCCATTTTTTCTGTATTTGCAGTTTCAAAGAAATAAGCATTTAAAACAAGACTTCTTGCTCATGTTCTCATTTCATAATTATTTCACTCAAATATTACAGTGGTGTTAACAAGGGTATGGATCCTGTAAAATTTAACCTAGCCTAAATAAAGAAGACAGCTGACTCCTAAACTCAGCTTCCCTTCAGAAGAGGTCTTGGTGTGAAAAATCTTAGTATTTAATTATTCTCCAAATATCTTTAAGGTCTGTTTGTGACATAAAAGATTTGTCAACTGTCTGGTAATGCAGCAGTTTCGCATTTTATATCAATACATACAGAACAGTACATGATTAATTTTCTTTTTCTTAAACAACTTACCCATATAACTACTAAAGATGCAGCGTAATATGATGTTAATAACATCGAATTACCAAACATCAAAATAAAACACACTACAAGAGATACCTGAAAAAAGAAAATTAAAATTATTAAATTTACAATAGAAAAGGTTAAGAATTGCTTAACTATATAAATTACATAGTAACATAAACAGCTTTATAATTAAAGACACAACCCTCACAACAAGCACAAGCTTGATACTTGGCTTAGAGAACTGTTCTGAAAACAGTGATTATGACTTAATTGTGACAGATAGCCAAGTGTACAGTATTATTTTATATTATAAGGTACATATAGATTAAGACTAACTTATCTTGCCCGATATTACATTTTTGAAGTTATTCCTAACATAATGCAATAATTTGGGGGAAAGAAAAAAAAAAGTATTTTTCTATTCTGTTATCTTTCAGAGTCCTGGACAAACATTAAAAGTACTGAATACATGCTTGTTTTCTTTCTTCCAAATTGAGAATAATATATTTAAAAAACAATCATTACTGAATTAAATGAAGCAGAATTCTGACTGTTCAATCATATGAACAGCTGAATCAGGTTGAAAGTCAAGGCTGAAATACACAAAAAGTTTTTTTGCACCATTGTGATCTTCTACTGTGCTTTCCTATTAAGACAAGGCAAGCTGAATTACATTTCTCAACTTGGGAAAGCCACATCAATGATCAATCTCTGCCTTCTACTGTGCGCAGGAATAAGGAAAAGTAGTAAAATACTCAGCCTTTTGATTTTATTTTTTCTTTTTTCCATAGCTAGGCTGTCATTTTCTACAAAAACTGGAGGTTGGGGGCAGAATCAGAAACACCACAAAGACAGACTGGCAGTTTACCCAGCCTCAGAAGGCTTTCTCTATAATGGTACACAATTATTTAATTAACTGAAATTAGACTTTTATGGCACTTTGGCACCAATATTATTAACTTATTGCCATAAAACAAACGACACAAATATTTCATCCTGCTTCTGCCAAAAAATTACTAAACCAAGATGCTTATTTGCAAATTTTCCTTATAAGGGTGACTGGGAACAAGCACTTGATAAAACTATGTTTTATATAGAAATTGAGCTGAATAGAACTTACTACTGCCTTTCATTTACCATTTGCAGTATTTCAAAATGTTTGGAAAAAAAAAGTATGAAGTATCACTTAGATAAAAGCTTCTTTTGTGTGGCAAAAACACTTTCTGCCCACTGAGTTTGCATTACAAAATTTTATCAAATGTATATTTTTAAAAATAGACATATTTCTTAAAGAAAAAAAAAAGTTTACATCTTCCTATATATTTAAGATTGTAGTCTTTCTTCAAACAGCAGAAAATCCTGGCAGCAGAACTCAGAACTTGATCATTATTTTAGTTTCAAAAATAAAGACCAGGTATATTATGCTGAAACCCATTTGCCTTTTACTTATCATCTCCTGCCTTTGACTTTCTCACCAATTTGACAAAATAAGTTTTTTTCAGACTAATATTTTAATATTTTTTTTGCCCTTCATTCTAAACATTTCTCTAACTAGTTTGAGCAGAACATCTTCCTGTGGTACAGATGTCAGTAGTCTTCAAAACCCAGTTCTAGTTGGCGTTTCCTAATTTTGACTTGAAAACACCTCATTTATTGTTACCATTAACTAATGGCATAAGATGAATGCTATCTTTTCAACTTTTTATTGTTCATGCTCTATTTTAGTATAATTTCTAGTCTGCTGTCTAGTCTCAACAATTACGATGCATCAGACTGATCCTAGTTTCTGACACTATGATATAAAAACATTTAAGATCAAATGTTCAAATCCAGGCCCCTCCAACCCATGCTGTTGACTCCCTCAAGTGATGACAGGCCATGCAAAGGGATCTAGATAGATTGGTACATTGGGCAACAGCATGAAGTACAGCAAAGGTAAATACCAGGTTCTGCACCTGGGATGGAGTAATGTTCGTTACAAGTACAGACTAGGAGATGTGTGGCCAGAAAACAGTTCTCTAGAAAGGGATCTGGGGGTGCTGGTTGACAGCAGGCTCAACACGAGTCAGCAGTGTGCCCTGGCAGCCAAGACAACAAACTGCATTTTTGTGCATTAAACACAATATAGCCAGCTGGCCAAAAGAGATGATTCTCCTGCTCTATTTAGTAATGATAAAGCCTCACTTTGACTACTGTGTGCAGTTCTGGTCTTCACAATATAAAAAGGATGTTAAGTTACTTGTAAGTGTCCAGAGGTGGGCAACAAAACTGGTGAGATGGCTGGAAAGTATGTCCTGTGAGGAGAGGCTAAGGACAATTGGGCTGGCTAGCTTGGAGAAGAGGAAGCTAAGAGGTGACTTCATTGCTCTCTACAACTTCTTGAGGAAGAAGTGGAGAGGGAGGCACCTATTTTCCCTGGTAATCGGCAATAAAATGGAAGGGAATGACACAAAGATGTGCTGGGGAAGGTTCAGAATGGATATTAGGAATAATTTATTTACCATGAGTATGGTCAAACACTGAAACAGGCTTTCTAGAGAGGTGGTTGATGCTCCATGCCTGTCAATGTTCAAGGGGCATTTGTATAATGCCCTTAATTATATGCTCTAACTTTTGGTTAGCCCTGAAGTGGTCAGGCAGTTGGACTTGATGATTTTTGAAGGTCCCTTCCAAATGAACTATTCTATTCTATTATTGCACATTTCTAATCATCTTGTAACTAATGAAAACACTTCAGACACACTGTTTTGATGCTTTAACCTGTTTAAGAGGTTTTAATTTGAAAAAAAAAAGTTACCATATGAACAGAGAGTATCTTCTGTAATTTGCAGGAGTCAATATAACCCATAATACACACAGCAAATAATGAAGCTATCTAGAATGAAAAGCAAAAAAAATAGTTAACAATTTACAGTGGTGTGCTTGCTCTAGCAAATACATATTCATACAAAAAACTAATTACTCGAACAATTATAAACCAACTTTTACTGCTGCTTTTTTGCTAAGTGCATAGTTAGGCATTTTATAACAGCTTCTTTCAAGAGACTTTAATTTTGCTGCTCTGAATAACAGCTATCAAACATATTTGAGTATTTAAAAAGTAGGAACTTGGTTTTCCAAAAATGGAAGTCATCACAACACAGCACTAAACACATCTTTCAATTTTTAGAAAACAGAACAACAAAAAAAAGTAATCATTAACGTTAACTAACCCCAAATTTTTGCAAAGCATTAGAACATCACAATTTACTGCTTAGGAAAATGAGATTCACTGATTAGGTAGCTTACTAAAAGTCACATGGGAAATTCATGAAATTATTAATCGAACCTATAAGTGTTAGACCCAACATCTTATAATGGTTACAGCAATGGATTTCTTCTAATGTCTTACAGAGTTTAATGGCTTCTTCTTCTCCACTTAGGACATTTGCATACACAGTTTTGAACAATCAATATATACTATCAACTCAAACCAAGCAACATCTCTTTTGAGTGCAACAGACAAGGGAAAAAAGCATGGAGACATGGATGGACTTCAATCAACAGGTTACATTTCAGTCAACTTAAACGTTAAGATATTGTGCTGTATGACCAGTATCCCATTCCTCACGTTAGCATATGCTACATGTCAGCACTAGTTCAAGTTAACTGCTTGAGCTCTCAGACAGAAATTCTGCCACTGCTCTCAGGTTTATTAAAATTAAATAGGAAATCATGCAAAAATCATGCCAAATATCACATGCCATGCAAACTTTGCTCTCTGTAAAAATCTGAATAGCCCAAAGCAATGCAAGATCAACACCTTTTATTTTTGTACTTCAATATACAAAGTTTTCCCATGTTCTGCAGTTGTTTAAGTGCAGTGACCTTAGGATGGAGGCTGCTTTTAAGAAATAAGTAAATTATTTAGTCCTGGAAAAAGAAGACTGCGTGGCATCCAATTTTCAAATTAAGAATAGGAAAAAAAAATGGTGTGATAAATGGGGTGAATCTTTCCTAAGAACAAGGGTAAAGCCTGGCTAAAACGAAAGCAACAGAATAGTTGTGAACTCAATGACAGTCTATAGAAAGTAGTTAATTTGCCTAAAGAAGACAAAGAGGCTATGCAGAGGTGGACACGGTCTTACCTGAGTTAGAAGAACAAACTGAGCAAACTGCCAGGGAAGCATGAAAAAGATATTAGAAACACACAGTGCAATCAAGCTTCCTGTATTAATATTCGGAATCCTTGGGAAAAAGAGACAGAATAGGTATCAGTAAGTTAAATTACATTGATATTTGCATATTATCAAAAAGTACAACAGAGAATGGAATAAAAAAAATAAAAAAGTTACCTTGGAATTTAGCTAGCAATACTGATCCACTAAAAGTAACAATGTTCAAGTCAATTTAGTATCATTTTTCCATTAGTTTCCAAAAACAACAGTTCCAATGCTTAGTGTTTCTTAACGATATGATGAGTCACTCATTACCAAGTTTGTCTTTTCCTGGCAGTACATAATACAGCAAGTCAAAACTATATTCTGTGCAGCAGTCCACCTTCACGTAACAAGTACAGTCAAGTCACAACCATTTTATTTTCAGCTGAATTCACAACTATTCTCACAACAGTCTGCACCCAACAGTGATTTTACTCCTCTAGCATTCCAACTCACCCTACTTTCATATGTACTTTCTGCAACATTTTTTGCCAGCAATCCTGTAAAAGGATTTCAGCGCAATCACAAGTATATGAAACTCACCTTTGACTGAAAACACTCTATTTTCCATGTTATCCTAGAAAAGTTTTATTTATTTAATCCTAGCTTTGAGGTCACATCAGAAACATGTCATGACTCAAATTTCCCTAAGTGGCCTCCAAAAATCTGGAGATCATAAATATTCTTCCAAAAAGAACCCAAACCCCACAGGTCACAGAAGTCTGAACAAATTCTGCAAAATACTCTTCAGTTTCTCCTAAAATCTGTCAAGATTAACTACCATAAGTCCTGCTAAGCATTAGTTTAATCTATTACTTAAATGATGCAAATAACATAGAATTTAAGTTCTAGACTCTTTTTCAAATATACTTCCTATATTACATTAGAAGACTCCTATACATAAAACAGAGCTGCTCTTGAAGCAAGATCTCTAATTGAGAAGCTGAAAGTTAAGTCTTAAAATGTTTTGTGTTTCTTTTTTTTAATCACCAGAAGGTGATTAAGATCCTCGCTCTGAAATACCTAGGCTAAATACCTTGCTTCTTAATTGGTAAGCAAGATCAAAGATTATTTTAAATACCAGCATTTGAAGAACAGAAGTGCATGTATCTAATTAAAAGTCAGTTATGGATAAAGAATATATACACTAGGATCAACCTAACTAGAAGTGTAATTTCCTTGGGTTTTGTTTGACTTCACAATTTAGCATTAAATGAGGAGGTGTCATTATAATATAAAATCTAGCAATCACTCTACAAACTATTCCTCAAAGTATTTGTATATGCTATACAGCATGCATTTTTTCCTTACCTCACAAACACACATTAGTGACATATGATAGAAATATATTTTTGGTTTAATCATCCATAACTACAACAAAATTCAGCTAAATCACAAATACACCACAAATTTGATGTGCTAGAGTTTGTTAATACTTGAGGACTTTTCAACTAGTCATGCTTATTTTCAAACCAAAGGCAAAACAGTAACACAATCACCTTGCGAGCCAGAAACAGCCACTGAAAAGGAGGGCTAACATATTCAGGGGCATCCTTGCATTACTATAACTAGATTGATTTAAAAGACTGAATTAATAAAGACAAAAACTGCAAGAACATTCTAGTTTATGGGTGCTATAGAATCCTCTGTTGTATAGCATAAGCTAATGCTACGTGCAATCAACATACCACTTTCCAAGAGGGCCAAAACCAATTGATGGGATTATCAGCTTGTTTCTCCAAGGAAGGAAGTGACATCAATCAAAAAGTCTGATTTTTTTATTTTTTTTTTTTAGTTTAGACATGTATTTGCCAAACTAGTGATTGTGATTTTTATTTTAAATCATGTCTTCAAGTTGCAAAAATTTTCCTTTTAATAAATGAGTAACATGATTGCAGTTTTACTGGTGCAGAGTCTGCAATATAACAGCCAGAGGAAGGTTTCTATGTTGATGATATAATTCCTACAGCACAGCAAGGCACATAAATAAATACTTAAATAAATGTATTTAAATACATGCCCTGTGACATTCTCTTTTAAACTCACTGTAAAAAGCTAAGTATAAATTGAGAGGTACCTGAGAATATAGGTCAAAAGCAACATCTGAAGCACAAGGAATGGGTATGAGAAACTTTCACGAAGAGGCGGAGTCCACATGACACGAGTGCACTAAAAATAAGAACTGGGTTAGCTGATAATGTTTGCTGCTGTATTTTCATAAAGCAATGCATTTGTCTTTCAAAATGAATGACCACAGGTACTTCTGTAAAGCAGAACCACAAGCTTTTATTGACAAGTTTAAAAACAAACTAACAAACAAAACACAAACAAATAAAACATAAGCCAAGAAGCAGAAAAGAGAAGGAAAAAGGATGCATCTTTCAGACTTGAGGTGTATGGTACACTGTTTAATTAAAATAGATTACTGCTTTTCCAAAATTAAGTATGACAGCTAGAGAACATCGCAAGAAACAGACAGGAAAGCAGCTGATTTGCTCTGCTTCTAATGAACATAAAAAGTCATTCAGCTAACTGAAATCATTCTCAAATTCAGGCAGTGACTTGCCACACTTACATGGAGAAAGTGTGTGAGGTGAGGATCTGAAGGAAAAACCAACATACTCTTCATTACACTAGAGTTATTTAGGCTGCAAACATTTTACATTTCTAGCAGCATCAACACGAAAAATTTTATAGAATGGTCTCTTCAAAATAGGCCAGTAACACCTAACGATTAAATTAAGCTCTTACACAGCTGTTCTTACATATTTCACTCTTTAACTCTCCTAAAGCAAAGGATAAAACAATGAAATCAATCAAATAGCCTTTTCATGAATTTCTTGAGGTTTGTGGCAAACAGCTCAACTACTTAACTGCCATCCTGTATCTTTCTATTCAGCTCTTTAGAAAATGCTTACAGATGGCAATGACCATCAAAAAAAAAAATATATATATATATTAACTTCACAGTTAAGCACATTACTTCATACTCTTTTTCCAATTTAAATTGACGTTCCTACATGATCAAATAATATTCGTCACACTATTTCAGTTTTACATAGAGAGGTGTTTCAGATGCATAAGCAATTAATCATACTTTAAATGGAATCTGTTGTAAAGAACACCAGAAGTCTCAACAAAGGAAATACAATCACTTTGAAATCCAAGGTTTACCAGCAAAAGTAAAAGAAAGCCTTGATTACCACTATGTAGCTAGCAGCTACAAGGCTTTCACCCAGTATTTAGCAGAAATAGTTTGAACAAACTACATCCTGAAATAGTATTTATTTACTGTTCCAACAGAGAGAATCATGCTTACACATATTTAGCACTCGATTTTTTTTGTAAATTGCTAAGTATGCTTTTACAAAATATTTATATAGCTTTTCTTACACAGACCTAGCTTATACAACAGTATTACCCGTCTCCTTTGTCTAATTCCATTTTAATTAGCCAGCCTCTTTAAGATAGGTAGTATTGAACCTGTGGCCAGGAAATATACAAATACAAACCTCAGGAGATTAAGAGCTTCTTCCCCAGTCTGAAATAGCATTTCCCATTGCTGCAATCAGTTAGCACAACATGCAATCCAAAGCAAATAAAGCAATTTAAATGAGGAAAACACATGGGTTCCTGTACACCTCTTCTGTTCCACACAAGACAAAATTAACTGTGTAAGTGACAGAAGGCAAAAATAAATGAAGGCAAATGAGAATTAGTACAGACTTAATTGTGAAAAAAAAAATGAAGGAAAAATACTTTGATGGATGTTAACATATGCTCCAGAAAAGACTGCTGAAAAGAGAGTTCTGCTCACAAAATGAAGAGACAGTCAACTAAAAGAGGTGCAGAGGAAACCTAAGAACTTTCTAACTCAAGAGGAGAAATGCGGAGGGTTGGTCCATTCAGACACCTTCAGTTAAGGTTGACAAGGAATAAAATTGTTTCAGGTAAATATTTTTTGCTATAAGCACAATGGAAGAAGAAAATATTTTAAGGAGTGGATGAGTTTAGCATGCAAACAAAAGGAATCAAAATGGCTATTCCCACTAAAAATTAGAAATAGACTACAATAGAATCATAGAATAGAATATCCTGAGTTGGAAGGGACCCACAAGGATCATCGAGTCCAACTCCTGGCACCACACAGGTCTATCCCAAAATTCAGACCACATGACTGTGAGCATAGTCTAAATGCTTTTTAAACTTCAACAGGCTTGGAACCATGACAACATCCCTGAGGAGCCTGTTCCAGCACGCAACCACTCTAAAAACTAGGCTCCACCAGTTTTCTGCACCTCACACATCCACAAGTTCTCCTGAATTCTACATGTCTTGCTTTGGGGGTGTGTTGGGTAGGGGCAAGGATTAAGCTATCCATTTTAATGCTCTGTAGACATCATCACTGGAACATGTTGAATCCACACAGTCAATATGTGAAAGACAGTAATTTTTTTAGGTCAAAACATTCTTCAAAGGCCCTTTCTTGTTTCTGTACTTCACTGAAACCTCACAATCCAGTCAACAGAATACCTCTAAGTTGAAATCTTTTTATCTGGTTTCCTAAGGGAGTCACGTCTGCTCCACAAGGGGTGGACACAAACACTTTTCTTTACAGAACGGGCAACAGTGGGAACTGGGAGAGCGCTGACCTGGCACCAGCCAACCGGCACAGCAGGATCATCGTGCAAGGAGCCCCAAATGGGCCACAGCCAAGGCAGCAGTACAGAACACACGACTGTAACAAAGGTTGGAGGAGAGGACTGGAGAAATTGAGGTATTTCGAGGAATGGAAGTTACAGGGGAAATGGCAGCATGGAGGCAGGACACATTCAAGACTAAGCAAGCTTTGGTAGCTCCTTTCTTTAAGGAGCTTTTTGCTTCTGAGATAGATGCATTTGCCAGGGTACACCCCTGACTGTACATAGACAAGGAAGAGCTCTGTAACTGGTAATGCAACCACACAACCTAAGGAAGCTGAGAATTGACTGGGAAGATCAGAACTCTCTTTTCTTCCCATCTAGGTCTAAAAGCAAAATGTGTTTTAACATAAACTGTATTTACATGTATATGGTAATAGAGCCTTCATGCCTCATATACATGTATAATGGCTAAGTTAGGCACTGCATACTCAGCATCACAGGTTCTTTACTACTACAGGACAAAGAAATAGTTTATTTTAACATGGACCATCATGAATTTATAGAAGCTTATAGCATGTTTACGCCATGACGTTCCTTCTACTTCGTTTCCTAGAATCTTAAAGACATTTTTTTAAATACTGTTTTACCAGAGAAGTCACTAGAATCAGCACCATTTGATTCTTTGCTTGCTTTACTATTTTACAAATACTAAATTAATAGTGTAAAATAAATGCTTATAACGTATAAGTTAAATGCACGGTTGCATCCCAATTACAAATAAAATAAACATTTCATAAATACACATACTAACATGTGTCTTTTCCCTAAAGAATATATTTTATCTGTTCTCCCCTGCCCATCCCTCAGGTCCTGTCATCCACAGAGAGGGAAGCTCTCCTTCGGGGTCTCTGTGTGTTTACAGTTTCTAAATTCTATGCATCCTGGCTACAGGACATAGTTCAGCAGTATTTATGGATTTCTTTGCTGGTTTGGTATTCATGAATTTCTGGTAAAATACACAGCAATCTAAATAAAACCTCCTCTGTTTCTGTAGCTTATTCACATGGTACATCTAGCCCAGTTACGTCTGGAACACAGACAAAAAGAGATCTTGATGTTTTGAAACTTGAACTTACTGTCCTGCTGAGATTTCAATCTCAGAACCACTTTACAATATATTTACATTGTTGGGTTTTTTTGTTTGTTTTGTTTTTATCTAAGGTGACACATTGGACAGTGATACATAGAAGCTGTAGCGTATTTTGCTTTCAGTAAAGTCTTATTCCTTTTGTATTAACCTTTTATGTTCATCCTCAATTAGATAAGCAACATCGTTATCTTCAACTAAATGATATCTTAGTCTTTAAAAAAAAATGTGGGAGACCTACCTCTCCATGGTTGAAAAAGAAACACATCACAGTAATGAGGCCTCCTAGGCGGCTCCCACTGTGAAAAGAACATGAAAGACAGGTACAATAGAAGAAACTCTTAACAGACAATGCAGCTTCAAAAATATGAAGCAACACTAACTTACAGCTAACTTTATTAGGGAAAACAAAAATGCTCTTAGGCATCAAGAAAAAGCAATCTATAGAGTACACAAAATATTCAAATACAGCTAGGCAGTCAGCTAGCGTTTACTCCAGAGCAGACCACTCTTTCTACATCTTTTTTTTTTCTTCTGTAGAACACCCATTTCAATGTAAATAACACGTGAAATAGTTATTCTGCTTGTCACATATTTGGTTTATATTATTTTATCAGCAGTAACAATGAATCCTACCAGTTACAGCCTGCAATTGCAGCTACTTAATCAACCATACCTAGACTTTGGTCGTGAGAAGTGCAGAAAGTTTTTTGAACTTTGTTTATTATTATTTGTTTTTGTTCAATTGATTGTTTCAACAAAATTCCAAGCAATACAAATGGAGGAGAACTTGCATGCTTAGTCACCCAAAGGGCATCTTTGCAAATACTGATCTGAACCTAATACTTTGTTAAATAAACAAATCAAATGTGCTCAAAAACATATACAAAATTTAATAAATGCAACACAGTCAACAAAAGCTATAATTTAATTCTTATGCAAAGTACTGTGACATTGACATATAGAAGCTTTTTAAGCCCTTGACTTAAGGATTTTTATAGATTTCTAAATAAATCAAGCTTACCTGTTGAAAAATTAGTACCATGGATTCAACGCTAAAACCAAAGATAGTATTTAGTACTTTTTTCACCTCAAAACAGCAATAGATGATGTTCCTACCTGTTTGGCTAGATTTGCTATTACTGATATTCTGTGATATAAATCAAGCAACCCTTTTGTACAAAAAAAAAGTGCATTTCTACTGTGAATTTGACAGGAAATACCATTTTTGCAATAGCAGCCTGCTGTTAAGATTTTTTTTTAAAAAAAAAAAAAAAAAAAAAAGTCCTCTCAGACCTTCAGATCTTCACCCATCACTAATATATGGGTCAAACAGAATCAGTGAGTTCTGGGTACAATATCAGGGGATTAAAGATACCAGCTGAGTACTAAAACAATCTCCAGAAAACATGCATTCTTGCACATAAAACGCAACTTTTAATTCTGCAAATACTAAAAGCATCTAATGCTAAAAGCCCAAAATGACCAAGAGTATATGTTTACTATTAAGAAAGTCTTAAAAAATAAGCTAAAAATTTGCTTTAAAAAAAATCAAAATTTATGCAAAGTATTAACATTGTGATAAAACCTTAAAGTCTAGAACATAAGGTCTTAATTCTATTATGAATGCTCAGATCTATCATGCCTTGTTATTCTACTACATGAGAACTCATCAGAAAATCTGTAGCACATAATAGGGAAATGCACCTTGACACTCACTATCTTTTCAAGAAAAGCAAATGAAAACAGCCTATTTCACAGAGGGATATATTTAGGATAGAGTAAGATGGGTTATTTTCTAATAGAGCAATGATACCATGTAGGAGATACAGTAGTTAAACCTTTCTATTGCCAATATAAGAATACAAATGATACCTCTTCTCACTGAAATTCTCATACCATACCACAATTGGTAGAGTACATACACAAAATAGCTTTTGACAAGTCCCTTCTTGTCTATACAAGACTAACTATAGCTCCCATGTTTAAAAACCTACTAATTCTTTATTAAATTTAGATTATTCTGTTTTAAAGAACTGCAGATGACCTGAACAGTTAATTCTCAGTCTAACAGAGTCAGGTCTGGAATAATAAAATAACTTGTCTTTTGAATCCCCAGGTACAATAAGATGAAGCCTAAAAAAAAGTCACCAGGGACTTGCACTAATTCATTGTTAATTAACATGCAAGAATCAGAATACTGAAAAATCACTGTCGGAAGGAGATTTGGGAAATTTACTGGTAGCTCCTTAAGATCCAGTATTTGACAATCAACTTAGGCGTTTTGTACCTCAACTGCAAGAATAGAGGGAACAGGGGGAATCTGACAATTGCATATAAAGTACTTACATAAACACCATTCCTTTACCCATAAAAATAAAACAAAACAAAACCTAAGCGTGAGTTTTCAACATATCCCTTTGATTGTTTTAATAGAGAATGCTCCAGAGCTTGAAGCTAACTTGCATCATACCAGAAGATTCCCAAGTGCCTTTGCATAACCAGAGGTTGCAGATTCACACTACAGCTAATCAAACACAACATCGGCTCACTTTTGAAAAGGATGGTTCTGTTCCCTTTCTTAACCTTGGCCACACACAGTGTGCTAGGACAGGGAGATGCTGTCTGGTTATCTTCTAACCTTGAAGAGGAAATTGTTTAAGGAGTTAAACAGCAAAAAATAGACCTACGAAAGCAACTACATTTCTACTATCTGAACTCCTGGAACAACAGAGTACCGACTGCAAGCACAGATGGGAACACATGCTAGTTTGGAAAGAGAGTGGTCTTCCACTACGCTATCACCTTCCATCAATAGACAAAGTTACAAGGAGACCAAAAGCAAATAAGGCTAAAATAAAAAGACTATACGTTTCATAAACACCTAGGGAGGAAAAAAGGCTAGAAAAAACAATTATGTAAACTTGAGATGATCATTGCTAACAAATTCATAAAAGAAAAGTTGAATAAAATATTAGAGGATGGTTTCCCACCATCAAATGAGTCAGATGCTGTGAAAAAGTCTTTCAAAAGGCATAGAAAAAAAAAACAGCTTTAGGAGGGAGACCTACACCAATTCATAAGATTCCTACTTCAGCACAGTAGAATTGCATCGCTCCAGATTCAGCTCTTCAATTTTTCACACCTTAAATAAAAGCCTAAGTGTTCCAGCTCTCCTTGACTATGAGGAACCTTCATACAGATATAATGACTAAGCAGCCACCTAGATTTGGTATCAAACTATGAACTTCTTTAGAAGAAATAAAAAAGATCAAAATCCTACCTCCAGAAAATTGCATAGTCACTTGTTATTTTTCATAACCCCAGCTAGCTGGTGGCATACAACTTGAAAGAACTGCATTTACATTCTAGTCATTTTGACTATGTACGCTACAGATCATTTGTATTTAAAACTGAATTACTTCCAATACTCAGTATTTAATTTCTCAGTACTTTCCTTGGATAAGACATTACTGACTTTTCAGTGACATTAATACATGAAATGTGGCTTTCCATATACCTAACTTAAGAGAAACATGACAAGTGAGTCACACAAATATTCAAAGATTACCTACTTCCTCAAAAAAAATGAGGAATTTACTTTCTTTGTTAAGAAAGACATACATGCTTTACTCCCAAATCTCTGACAGTTGTACTACGTAACTTCCTCTTTTCAGTATCACATTCAGCTCCTGCCCTGTGCTATTCTTTATTTGAACCATCACCATATGCTTCAGAGAAAGCAGGAAGAGAACAAAACGTCAGTGAAGCCACATAATGATCACAGAATTTCTAGGTTGGAAGAGACCTCAAGATCATCGAGTCCAACCTCTGACCTAACGCTAACAGTCCCCACTAAACCATATCCCTAAGCTCTACATCTAAACGTCTTTTAAAGACTTCCAGGGATGAAAAACAATGGCAGACTGCCCCATGCAGTCCCTCACTTGGATGTGTCTGCAGTCTTGGAAGCTTGACTACCCTACGTTCTCCTACAAATGGACCTTGAGCTTGTTTGGAGGTTCTAGCAGGGGAGCGCAGCTACCGCATACCCTTGACCGATGAACAGTACGCCTCTATTGGGGAAGGTCGTCCGCTTCGACTGAGCGCGCAGCTTCAGGAGGGACGCACATGGAGCGGTGAGGGAGGAAGGGGACACCCGCCTAGCCACCCAGATCAGCTGAATCAACCCTGGCGATCAATGGGGTGACAGATGTCGCAGCCAGATCGCCCTCACATCCAATGGGGAGGAAAAAAACACATCTCTTAAAAAAAAAAGTAGCAGCTTTTTGCACAACAGGCAAATGAAAATAGAGGCACAAATATTTCTGCTTTTATTTTCTGCAGAACATGGAATCTCTTTTGTATGAAAGTACATTATGGTTCCTGAAATTTAAGGCCAGATACTGAAAACAGAAATTCACTGAAAAAGGGAAGTATATGTATGTCTGCAAAAGAATGCGTTATCATAAAAAAAATTTTGCCTTGTCAGTTATATTAAAATTGAAACAAATGCAATATTACTGGAGGAAAAGCACGCTAAAAACCCCAGTCTTGTCATTCAACAAGTGCAGTGTCATTCAAACTTTGTTTAAAAACGAGTAACATTGGTAATTTTAAGAACATCATCAGGACAAAAGTTATTTTAAAACTGCATAATAATTAGTTTTATCCACAACACAGTGGTATCAATGACATACCACTTCACTGAAATTTTCCATGTTTTTGCAGCATCAGCATTTTACTTTAATCAACAAGCTTCTGTCCCACTACTTTTCAGTGACAATGTATATATTACAGTAAAAATACTACTACTGTACAAACAATATACCATCAAAATATTTTAGCATTTACTTTTTTTTTTTTTTTTAATTTTATTGTAAAAGCAGACTACCAGTACTAATTAAACAGTCTCAGCTGCCTTACCTGAGGTATGTGCCATATAGGAAGAACAGTGACATCATTAATCCATTCAAAAGAAAAATCACAGCAACATAAAAGGAAGCAGGGTCTCCCAACCCTAACAAAAAATTAACACATTGTCAAATATACATGAGAGATCATATAGTTTATAAATCACTACACAATCACTATAAGAAAACACACTACATAAATTACCTTAATATATCTACACAAAGAGACAAAAAAAAAGAAAATGCCATGCAGATTACTGGGAAGATTAAATCAAAAGACAACACTCCCCTCCTCCCCTCTCTCCCCCCCCCAAAAAAAAATACTATTAAAAGAAGAGGAGGGGTACACACAGCATTTGTGCAGTCAGAAACAGAACAAACCAAGAGGGATGCTTTACCTATATATTATATATGTATATAAAGAAATGTATAGAAGGGGTAAGCATTACTGTAACAACATTCTCTACAGAAATTTTGACTTCATAGAGGATTTTAGAACAGGTTTCTGCTCCCCATACCCTCACTTCCATTTTCTTTCAGGTGTAAATCTATCTTTAAACATAAATTACACATAATGCTCTTTGCTTTTCTTCTTTCATTAGATGCCAACAGATGTTCTAGTAATGCACGTCTTTCAGTTTATTCATTCACAAACACTTCTTTGTTCACATGCTTGTTGTTCTTTCTTTAAATCCTCCTGGCTCTAATCATTTCTGCACTACAACTTAAAAAGCTTTACTTCACTACACAGAAGCTAGCAAAACGTTGGCGTTTAGTACACAGAAATGTTTATCCACTATTGCTGAAAGTATAGCATGACAGTTCTCCAAAATAAGATGAATATATGACCTCCAAAAATGGTAGCCTCAATAGCTGTGGAGTTTGCTTGTTTGGATGTTTGTTGTTTTTTTGTTGTGGTGGTCTTGTGGTTTTTGTTGTTTAAAAACTCCAGGAATTGTAACTTACACATTTATTGACTGTTTACTGCTTCTGACAACATTAGAGGAATTGAATCATTTGAGCTCTGAAGAGAGTTTGTATAGCTTTGTGCAAAGGAAAAAATATTAATGTGTGACTATACAAAGACATTTCAAATGATAAAATGAAACAACTACACAAACTACCATTTATCAGTTAGCTTTAACCAACTGTAGAACATCAACAGTTTTTCTGGGCAATGTACTTTTACAGTATAATTTACTTTAAAAGCCTATACTTGAATGTCAAAATAAAAAAGCTAAGAAGTGGCAGCAAGAAGCTATGATGTCAAATTCAAGACATAAGGTTGAAATTCTTACACTGAATATTAGGTCATACGAGGGTACTTTCCCAGCAAAATCACTACATAAAATATTCTCCAAAAGGGAGTTTTGTGGGTATCTTTTCCCCCCTCCCTCCCACTCCTCAAGTTTTAGTTAGGAGAGGAAATACAGAAGGTAAGTTTTTGAAATTTAGTATCTTGGAATGAATTGCAGATCCTACAAAAATTTAATGCATCCAAAGCAGCCTCCAATTATATTTAGGACATCTTATAACAGCACAATTTAATGAAGGCTCAGACTACAGCTATGCACATTTGAAGTGCAGGAGGCAGGTAGTGCTCCTAGATAGGAGGAACTCTCTAATGAGCAAAGCCCACATTTTCACCCTTGGTGTTCTTATAAGTACCTTTTGTCATGGTTTTCACAAGTGTTGCAGATCTGCCAAAACACAGGTTTAGCCAAATGAAAGCACATAAATGATAAAGACACTGGAATATTTTATTTTTATTTTTTTTTTCTGACATATATAAAGCCGCAGTTATATGATTCCAGGGAGAAACTAGAACAAAACACAACTCACCCTCACAGCTTTCAACAGGACTAAGCCCTTTTCCTCTGTTTACAGTCCAACATGTCTTTGTTGGTACACCAAGAAAATCCATAATGGCAGTATATATGCGGTACCAGCTCGCGAGGACCACCTAGGCAGAAAACAGGATTTGAAGTTTCTGAAAAGGAACTTGGAGATTAGCTCACTGCCCAAGGTAACCTCTCACAACAACCGGCCGTCACCAAGCGCTTTTTTCTAGCTCAGCATTTCTCTAAATTATTAAGTGTTGTTGACTGTAATTCACTGAAGGCATTCAGCACAGACCAAGCATTCAGTAATAGACTAAGATTATGCCAACTTGAGAACAGAAATAATTTAAATCAATCAAACTGAAATATTTGAAAAAAATCATATTTCACTATTTTCCACAAGGTTCCCCATTTATCTTATTTTGTTTATCAGATATTAAAATCCCAGATCTTGACCTTAAATCAATTAAAAAACAATTGCTTATTTTTTCCACATGGACAAAATATTAATGGACCAAATCTTTATTTTTTTTCTCCCCCATTTTTGTATTTGTTTGTTTTTCTATTTCACCCAGATAAACTTTGGTAGGTTAAACTTAAGCATGCATTAGAAAGCGCTTCTAGATGCAATGTAGGACAGCATTTCCATTTTCCATGGAAAAGTCGTAATATTCTTATGACAACAACCAAATTAAATCTCAATACCTGACACAGAAAACAACAGTATTTTACGCAAAGAAAAACTACAGCTAATCTCACAGTGAAGTCACTAGAGTTAAGATTATCAAGCTATTCTGTCAGGATGTAATAGACTATATAGAGTTCATAAATGAATAATGTGGCCATTCCAGTTAAGCTGCTTTGAAAGTTATAACCTGGGGGTCCCTAAACTGAAAATATGTTTCACCACTGCAGCATTATCTGTCCCAACCCTGTGCCACAGAAAACATGCACAGGAAATATGATTCCCTCTTTATCTCCCCATGCAATTAATAAAACTGTTTATGTCACTTCCATCATTAAGAAGGGCAAGAAGCAAATACAGGGAATAACAGCTTGATCCCTAATAAGGTAGGTATTGGGCTTATGCGGCAAGGCTTTGGTAGCAGGGCAGGGGGGCTGCGAGCAGAAACCAGCAGCTGCCCCATGTCAGACCAGAGCCAGCTGCCCCAGAAGGGACCTGCTGCTGCTCACAGGTGAACTAATGCTGGACGGATGTGGGAGATGGTTGTCTTTAGCTTGCTTTCACTTCTCAATGCTCCACTCTGGCATTTATTGGTAATAAATTATGTTAATTTACCTCATCCCAAGTCTGCTCTGCCTGTGATGGCAATCGGTGAGTGATCTCCCTGTTCTTATCTCAAACCAGGAGCTTTTTTTTCCCTTTATCGTATTTGTAACCCCTTGTCCTTCTGAGGAGGGGGAATGTAAGAGTGGCATGCATGGTGGTCCTTAGTTGCCCATCGGTGTTGAACCTCCACAGCTGTGAAGTAAATCTTCCTGGAAACCACTTCCAAACATACTAATGACCAAAAAATAAAAAAGCAACTGGAAGCAGCCAGCATGGATTTACAAGAGGGAATTCACGCCTGACTAACTTCATGGCTTTCTGAGATGACTGGCTTGTTAGATGAGGGGAGAGCTGTGGACATTTATCCTGACTTAGCTCTCAACCTTGCACCATAATATCCTCCTGGACAAACTGATGAAAAACAAACAGTATAAGTGGACACAGGACTGTGAACTAGCTGCACTGGTTCAGAAGACTGATCAGCAGCACGAAGGCCAGCTGGAGGCCAGTCACTATGGGAGCACACTAGGGATCAATACTGGTGCAAAATCTGTCCCCAGCTTTATTAATGACTAGATGACGGGACAAGAAAACACCCTCCACAGGTCTGTAGATGATACAAAATTGGAAGGAGAAGCTGACATTTGTGCTGCCGTTCAGAGAGACCTCAACAGGTAAGAGAAATGCACTGACAGGAATCTCACAATGTGAAATTGCAGCACTGTGGAGGAACAACCCCACACACCAGTACAGACTGGGGAGCAGTCTGGAAAGTGGTTTTGCAGAAAAGCTGGAAAGCAGTTTTGCAGAAAAGGACCTGGGTGTCCTGGTGGACAAACTGTAAGTGAACCAGAAATGAACCCTGGTCACAAAGAAAGCAAAAAGTATCCTCAACTGTATTTAGGGAGTCAGGAGGCATAGAGGGTGATCCTTCCCCTATCTTCAGGGCTGGTAAAAATGGATCTCCAGCGCTGAGTCCTGTTCTGCGCTGTTCAAAATAATAAGGACATAGATGGAGTAAAGAAGACTAAGACAGACTGCTTTCAGTCACACCCAGTGACAGGACAAGAGCCAATAAGCACAAATTGAAGTGCGTAGGTCATTCCACTTACATATAAAATTTCTTTTTTAATTATTTTTTTAGACACTATTAGGGTGTTCAAACACTAAAACGGGCTGCCCAAAGAGATGAAGATACTCAAAACTGAACAAGAGATGGCCCTGAGCAATCCGCTCTACTTCATCTTGCTTTGAGTGGGATTAGATGATGTTCAGACATCCCTACCAACTTCAGCTGTTCTCAATTCTATGATTTATTAATTTTTCAAACTAAGACTCCAATCACCATTAATCACTTCATCTCTTTACGCTCTCGCAACATAAACCTTATATATTCCAAACATAACTGCATCTTTCTGTCTAGACCCAGACTCCTTGCCTCAATATTGTGTCCTGTGTAGTACACTATTCTGAAGTCCTGGGGGCTCCCTCACCATCTGTGCCCTGGCACTTCTTGCTGTGCATGTGTGCATACAAGAACCAGACACTTGCCCCTTCTCCAGGTAGGCAACAACAGGGCTAGGAACCAATTCCAAATCCTTCCTCTCATCACCTGATCATGGTTTGTACGCTGCCAACAGAATGTGAATGGAAGCTTAGAGACACACCTGTCTAGCATGCTTGCACCACCAGCCCTGAAGCTGACATTACCCCAAGCACATAAAGCATTCTTGCTGAACTGATGTTGGAAAAAAGAAAATAAATCTGATTTACCAACTTAACCTTTTTATGTCACAAGTGCTTATGTCAGCTGCAGATGTTACCACACATGAATGCTCCCTAAAAATGCTACCAAGGGCTTTAGGTACTTCCTACAAAGCACAGAAACATTTTTACCAAAAAATGAAACAGTAAACACGCACATAAAAATGGAAGCAAACCAGTAGCACAGAATTGCTAGATCAATTAGAACACAATAACATTTTTGGAATTTCTACTGTCCCATACTGGATGGGTCAGTAAATGTGAAACTTGGAAAAGAATAGATTGGCTCTCACACTCAGGGAATCTTCTGTGGACCAGTCCTTTGCTGTTAAAGAACATGTAGAAAAGTAGATTACTTTTACTACTTGCCTTTGATTAAGCACTTAACCCCAACTACATGGGTCTTTTCAAGACTTATCACTCCAACTCAAATTTTCATCATTCTTACTACACACAGAAATATCAACTGTTCTGTAAAGGTGAGCAGCCAGGGAGCAAACCAGTTATTAACATGAAATTAACACATTATCTCTCTGCCACTTCACATCAGGGTCCACATATGAAAACACCTACACAGCTACTGAAACTGCCTAACTGCAGCAAATACTCAGAAAACCAAGACTTTATTTGGCACTATAACATTGTGCAACTGCAAAGAATGTTTTCGTTTGTTTTTCTTTTTTTTGTTTTGTTTTTTTACTTCAATTTATTTGTGTTTAAGTTTTCATGGCTAATATCAGCTGTACGTGCAGGTAAGCTATTCTATTAATGGCTTTTACATCCTGTTTAGTAACTGGATTTCAAGGATATTTTTTATGCAATTGATTTTGAGATCCACTACACACAAATTTTTACTGGAATTCAGCCTTAATGCTTCTATTGGGCAGAAAGAGCTGGGAAGCTTCTACAATACTAAACAGGAAATGAAACACTTTTAGGAAACATGACTGGGTACTGGGTATCAGAAGAAAAAAATTCACTGCCAACTAATAAGTCCACAAGCATCTTCCTACCACCCATCACAAGTAGAACTAGATAAATTTGAAGAACACGCTTTAGAAGTCAAGTTGCACCTGTTCACTACTTTATAGATAGAGTTATGTGGAAACAAGAGCACTCAAGAAACATGCTTTTTAAAAAAGCTGTTTACAGGAAGGCTAGACATCAAGTAGCAACTGACTGAAAGGAGCAGAGGAGACCATTTGTCTGTTTTGCATGTTCACACAGGCACAGAAAAGATGAATGAACTCATACTTTATCACCAAGTTCAATGAGCCAATAAGACCCTAGAAAACTCAGAATGAACAGACAAGCCTACATTTTTTGCACAGTAATCTACTCAATGTTTTTACAGGAAGTCAAGCTACTGTATGTTATTGGGTGTTGAAATCAAAACAAGAGCAATTTACTTAGTCATCTTTCATGGTGGTATTGATGATTCTCTAAGAGCAAGTTCACTTGAGAAGTTACTTTTGTTTTTTCCAAGTTGGGCACTAGCTGAAGTCAGAAAATCTTTCTCAGCTAAAGAAAGTAACCATATTACTCAATTACAGCACACATTCCTGATGTTGCATTTCTAGAACTGAACTGCAATCACTCTGGAGTACGAACAAGAAAACCAACCAATCACCACACACGACAAGAGGATAACGAAAAGCAACAGCCTATAGCATTTAGTACTTCCAGAGCAAGAAATTAAAAAGCAAATGAAATCACAACATGCCAGTTGTAAAAATACACGCATGCTGGGAGCTCTTACACGTACAGCTCCTGGAAGCAGCTCTGCTCTGACAGAGCAGGAGAATGAGTATAAATGCTAGTAATCAGCAATTACAGCCATTATGAGTCTCTGGTTCTCCAAGAAACAAGTTGTTCCTGACACATGGAGTTACATAAATGTACATTAACCAAAAGAGTTTCCCTTCTGCAAAATATTTAAGAGACACAGGCAACACTGCAAGAGAGAAAAACAAACACTTCTGTACTTAATGACATCTTCTCTTTAGTGACAAAAAAAAGCAGAGAAAACTTAATCCAATCAGGTAACAAGCACATACAAAACAACAGCAGGCAGTCTTCTAAAGAGGCATTTATTCCACAACAAGCAAAATAAACTATTACCATTCATGGATTTTAAGGCCACAGTAAACTGTGATGATTCATTAGTTTATCATCCTACACAAAATGCAAGCCAAAATAACCTCTCAGCATCTTCACTGCTGCAGACATAGTCACATATCACTTATACTTCGTATATCGTGTTTCCTGAAGTGCACCATGTCGGCTAATTACTTCCAGAAAAAAAGAACAAAAACAAACAGGGAGTATAGAACTGGACTGAAACTGTAGGGTATGAAATACCAGGATGCAGAGAGTATCCGCATTTGGTTGAACATACTTGAAGTCCAAGAACAGTTAGTAACAATGGCAATTGACCACAGTTTATGAAGTTAACTTTCACCTTTTAAATCTGGAACTAAAATACAGTATTTAAGCAACACTTCATTAATCACTGTATCTTTACACTTTCCAGAGTAACATTTCTCACAATTTATAATCAAGCCTAAAGAAACCAAAGATTTCTCATATATTTAAGGATCTTATTTTCAAAACATAACTCACCTCTGGGTAAAGATTGAACCTTTGTAAGGTGTTAATCACTAAAGGATATTCAGTTAGTCTGTCATTCATAATTGCCCACAGTCCATTCCAAAATGATGGTGCCTCAATAATTATCTTGAAGTAGGAATAATAAAGACCCTACAGGAGAGCAGAATTATTATTTATCATTAAAGAGATCACTTCTGCTTCATGAACCACCACATGCAAGCTTCAATTTTAAAATTATTTTTGTATTAGAACAAATAGGACAAAATTATTCAAGACGACTTCCCTGTTTTCAAATCTCTTCCTATTACTGCCACTGAAACAACCAGTGTGGGCTTCCTTACCGTTTGAGTCATAACACAATGTCTGGAATCTCTCATTTGGTTAGCTAACTATGCATTAGCATAATATTCCATAATTCTCAAACTAATAAAAGCTGCCAAAACGTGTATGCATATGCAAACATTAATTAAAAATGGCTTAAAAAAACACTGCGTAACAGGACTATAATCAGAAGTTTGCTATCAGACATTTGCAGTTCTGTATTTTAGGTCCTCTAGAATCACATTTTTAAATCATATTTGAAGCAAACTGTGAAGAGATACTTTCACAATGTTATCAACTTCAAGACACACAAATGCTCTATATGTAAACCATAATGCATGTAAGTTGCAAGATATCAAAAATATTTTTACTTATCCAGACAGTATTAAGAAATTTTGGAAAGCCCACAATCACAATATTACGAAGAGAAGCTTTGCAATCACTGAATTGTTATTAAAAGATAGTCTAACCATTTCCGTGCGAAAGGCCATTTCTCTTTCTAGCGTTGACAGATGAGAAAAGTGACGGTCATTTTCAAAAAGAGTTGTTATGTGACACCTGTTAAAGAATAACAATAATTAATTCTGAGTCAGGCATTTTAGAACCTTTATTAAGTCCTACACACCAAGAACAGCTGGCAAAACATTCACCGCAGACCCAAAGTCTACTTATAAACTGCTATTTTACTCGGGCACCGTATCAACACTCTCCTCTGTTCAGACAACCTGGAATGGAAAAATGGGATCCATAGACTATTTATCAAATGCTATTATGGAATAAGTTTAAACGTCTGCACTTCAAAATACTCTAATGCTTTTTAGAAACAAAACTGTAATGCTGTTAAAATTAGCAAATATTTGGAAATAAATTTCAAGTATCCTGCAAATGAAAAGAAGTACATATTAAAAACTGGTGGAAATACTGTGGTGTAAATGTACGTAGTGTAGGTTTTCTCTGCTAAAAACTTCCCTGACTTGTATTTTAATGCAGACATCTGTGATTATACATAGAAATGAGAACCATTAACATTATTTAAATAAATGTGCAACTAAGAAAAAAAAAGACAGGAAAAATGCAAATAATTTTGGAGGCAAAATCTATAAAGTCCAAGTGGAACTTCCTCTCCAAAGGGGATGGAAAAGAAACGGAGCAGTGTACACGGCCCTGCTTTTGAACAGGAATTTGCAAGAAGCAGACTACTAAAATCAATAGTTCTTTTTAAGGTAGGAAACAAAAACACAGTGGAACTTGTTATCTCAGCAAAGGCAGCTGGGTGAAAATCACTGTAGAAACCACTCTGTTTCAGGTCCCTACAAAACAGGAAAGGTGAGGATTAGGACGGACTCTGAAATGTGGGGATTACATTGACAAAAACTACTTGAAAGGCCATTCTGTACACAAAGAAAACATTGGCCAGACTTCTCTGAAGAGGTCAAAGAGAATATGATGCAAAACTAAGAAATTGAAGCACTATGTAAATAAGCAGAACAAAGGAAGAAGTTGAAAGGATTTACCTGGACCTTCAAAACCCACTCAGGGGAAAAAAGAAGTGCTAGAGGAAATGCAGATGAATTTACATTGCTGAACTATGATCCCCGTGGATCCCCTCCAACTCAGGATATTCTACGATTCCAATGATTTTCCAGCTGCAAAACAGGCTTCACTCTTGGCTGAACAGGCTTAAGAAACCTTTCAAGTCAGCTTCATGAGAACAGAATTATTCATCTTAGAGATGACAATTTGGTTTTGAAAGGCAAGATCTAAATATAAATTATCCCAATAGCTTGTCTAAATATAAGTCAAAATGACATTTTCAAGTACCATATTACTCTAAAGCAATAAATACAATCTTACCAGTGTAGGACTCCTGCAAAAGCAGCTGTAAAGGAAACAAAAGGTGTCAAGTTACTTAAATATTTAAATCACAGAACACTAAATCGTGTTCTTTTAAGTAATTATAGTACTACTTCAGAGATGCACAGAAGGTACTCAGCCTCCAGAGCAGCAGCAGAATAGGAGTATCTGAATTAACTTTTATGGGCAGCTCTCTGAAACTCTGAAATGACGCTGGTGGCATTCAGCAATAGGTGATCCCACCTGTACCTTGCATCACTCAAGGTGATCCATCAGAACCTAATGCACTCCCATTTCAGCAATCAAGACACACAACTGAATTATAAGCACTTGTACGTTATATATACCAAATTTGAAACATTTTTAAGATGTCAACACAAATCTAACGGAGACTGTAATTGCTGAAAATAGACTCTGCCTTGTAATAGTCTCAAAATGGACAAATGGAATGCTAGCTGCACTGTTGTCACCTAGGTACAGAACAAGGGAGGAATGTGAAGGAACAACAGAAACGACAAACGATAAAGTGGTAAGCAAACAGTATAGGTGCACTGGGTCTGGCTGGGATGGAGTTAACTTTCCCTATAGCAGCCCATACAGTGCTGTGCTCTGCACTTGCAGCTAGAACAGCGTTGGTATCACACCAGTGTTGTGTCTGTTGCTGAGCAGGGTTGGCACACATCCCTCCAAACCACCTGAAGAGCCAGCAGGCTGGCAGTGGGTGAGAGGTGATGAGAAGACATCACCAGGGCAGCTGACCTAAATGGACCAAAGGGATATTCCATACCTTGTGCTGTCACACTCAGCAATAAGGAGTGGGAAAGGAAAAGGAGAGGGGGCGTAGGCTGCTGCAGGGAAAGGTGACTCTATCCCAGACAGACCCAACAGAGGGGAGCTCTTGTTAGGAAGACATCTGTCTTCCCAAACAACTGATACATGTATTGAGGCCCTGCTTTGCAGGACATGTCTGAACATCACTCATTGATGGGAAGTAGAGAATGTTATTTTCTAACTGTGTGGTTCCACACAGCTTTTGCCATTCCCCAGCCCCCCCTCCCCTTCCTTTTCCCTTTAATTAAGTTATCCTTATCTCAACCCATGAACTTTTTTTTTTTCTTTCCAGGATACTTTTTTCTGTCCCTCTTTTTCTGAGGAGGGGGAGTGAGAAAGCAGTTGTGGTGGAGTTCAGCTGCCCAGCAAGGTAAAACCACCACCACAAGTCTCTTAATTCTTGTGCAAAAAAAGAGAAGCAGCCACTCCATTTTGCATGGGTAGCACCCACAATGAATCCTGAGCTCACTGTGGAATCAAATCTAGTGCAAGTGAGGGATAAGTGGTAGGAATTAAGATAGAGGGACTTGGTCAGGTAGACTGGTGGCCTTCAATACAAGAAATCCTTCTGGTTAGCGGGGGGTCCTTCTGTGCACCTAGGCTATCTGGAGTCGAGAGGTAAGAGGACAACTGCCCTCCTGCCTGCATCTGGCCAGAGACAGAAAGGTGCTGAGCACCGCACCCCTCTCCAGGGTGCTGATCTCCACATGCCTCCAGCAGCAAGAGGCAGGAGGGCACAGCATGGCACAGCTTAGCTCCAGGTGCTTGCACCTTACACCAAACACCTGCACACTCACACAGAATATAGCCCAAGAGTTACTGAAGGAATGTGTCTTCCAACTGCGTGTTACACATGTATGATGGTCTGCTTCTGGCAAGAAGCGGGAACAACAAAAAGAAAAAATCCTTTGCAAATGCCAAACCGACTGAATGTATGTTTCATGCCCCATATATATTTCCAAACCCCATGTTCCTCTAGCACAAAGCCTGGAAATGTTGTTGCTGCCACCAGTGGCAGTTATTATCACTGTCACCACATCTGACAATGCAGTAAGTTACAGTCATGAACTTGAACTTTAATATTAAAGTTTTGTGTACAAAGATAAATGAAATGGACGTGGGTAAGACAGAAAAAAAAATGTAAGATTAAAGAAAGAACTAAGGGGGAAAAATGATTTTAAATTACCTGTCTGTGCAATTATAAAGGAAAACATTTACCTCAAGTCACATGTTCTACATACTAGTTGAGGTTATACAATACCACTGTAAAACTCCCTTAAAGGATGTTTCAGCTCCACGTTAATCACTGAAGTGGTTTTCTCAAATAGAGGCCTGGATTTCAGTTAAAAAATTAATATATTTTCATAAGCTTTCATTTAGAACTTCACATTTTTACATATACTCTCAAGGAAAAAAAAAGTCACTGAAGAGTTTCTCAGTATAGTTCTCATTAAGTGGAATTCAATGTCTTAGAAAAGTTTCAGCGCTGCAGATTTTTTATACTAAGGACATTAGTTCTAATGGAGAAGCTTTACACTCTTTGTTCAGAAAAGCAGATGACAGGGAATTCCAGGTAAGCACATTAGCTACATAAGCAACACAGCAAACCATATTCGATCAACAAGCATGTTTTGCAACAATTAGGCATAAGGAAACAGAACAGTCCATACCTCTCTTTCTTATTACATATTGAACCTCACATTTGCAGACAGAAACGCAAGGCATTATTTAATTTCTCAGTAACATTTTTAAGACTCACAGTAAAATTACATGCCGAAATACATTTACATATAAACTCTCACACACTCTAACAATAAAACAAATCTATTTTTAAGACAGGTTACGTAGTAAGTAAATACATCAAGGGCAAAAAATGTGTATTAGCTATAAGTACTATGCATGACCTCCAAATTCATGTGGCTCCAAATAAGCCAAAAATATAGTATTTTCAAGTTGCAAATAAATTATCTATTTATTATCTAATTATCTATTAATATGGAAATTATATTTCAGATGCAAACATTCTCTTATTTCATAAAGGAAACAATATATTTAAAGCTGATTCTTCCCTTCTGTAAATGTTTTATTTATAAATCAATCCATTAACTGTAAATACATTAAATCACGGTTATTTTCTAAGAATCTCATATACACTTTTGTGAAGCTTCATAATATTACTCTATTATAAGTAAAACCTTTTATAATCACTCAGCAATTCATGTAGTTACTTACATGAAGAGACAATACGCATAATGCATAGACTTGCATTATGAATTCAAATCTACAGTTTTTGACTGACTGCATCCAGACGTACATTAAGCCAGGTTCTGATGGAAAATTTGCAGATCAGCTCTCTTAAATTGCCACCCTTGATCCCACTAATGTCCTTACTGGGGAGCAAAGGAAGTGTATGGATACTAGAGTCCTAATGCTACAAAAACTTATACAACTGCCACATCCTTGAAGTTGCAGATGCCATTTTCTTGCCCAGTGTAACAATCATTAAAAGCAATGCATATGATCAGATTTTTGCAGACTAAGGCTGTTTATTCTTCATATTCCCCATGTTCAAAAAAGGCAATGTGAATGGCTTATGACAAGCACTAGGAAACTACATACTGAAGAAATAAGCCATTGTTAAAAGCCATAATATACAGAACCCATTTACCAAGCAAACAACAAATGCTGAGACACCGTAATACACCAGGGTATGGAACATACAAGAATCACACAGAATCACAGAATTTCTAGGTTGGAAGAGACCTCAAGATCATCGAGTCCAACCTCTGACCTAACGCTAACAGTCCCCGCTAAACCATATCCCTAAGCTCTACATCTAAACGTCTTTTAAAGACTTCCAGGGATGGTGACTCCACCACTTCCCTGGGCAGCCTGTTCCAGTGTCTAACAACCCTTTCGGTAAAGAAGTTCTTCCTAACATCTAACCTAAAACTCCCCTGGCGCAACTTAAGCCCATTCCCCCTCGTCCTGTCACCAGGCACGTGGGAGAACAGGCCAACCCCCACCTCACTACAGCCTCCTTTAAGGTATCTGTAAAGAGCAATAAGGTCACCCCTGAGCCTCCTCTTCTCCAGGCTGAACAAGCCCAGATCCTTCAGCCGCTCCTCGTAGGACTTGTTCTCCAGGCCCCTCACCAGCTTCGTCGTCCTTCTCTGGACCCGCTCAAGCACCTCAATGTCCTTCTTGTAGCGAGGGGCCCAAAACTGAACACAGTAGTCGAGGTGCGGCCTCACCAGAGCCGAGTACAGGGGGACGATCACTTCCCTAGCCCTGCTGATCACACTGCTTCTTATACAAGCCAGGATGCTGTTGGCCTTCTTGGCCACCTGAGCACACTGCTGGCTCATATTCAGCCAACTGTCCACCATCACTCCCAGGTCCTTCTCTGCCTGGCAGCTCTCCAACTCATCTCCCAGCCTGTAGCTCTGCTTGGGGTTATTGCGCCCCAGGTGCAGGACCCGGCACTTGGCCTTGTTGAACTTCATGCAGTTGACCTCAGCCCATCGGTGCAGTCTGTCCAGATCCTCCTGCAGAGCTTTCCTACCCTCGAGCAGATCGACACATGCGCATAGCTTGGTGTCATCTGCAAACTTACTGAGGATGCACTCAGTGCCCTCGTCCAGATCATTGATGAAGATATTAAAGAGGACCGGCCCCAGCACCGAGCCCTGGGGGACGCCACTAGTGACTGGCCTCCAACTGGACTTGACTCCATTTACCACGACTCTTTGGGCCCGGCTATCCAGCCAGTTTCTAACCCAATGAAGCATGCGCCAGTCCAAGTCAAGAGCAGCCAGTTTCCTGAGGAGAATGCTGTGGGAGAAACTGACTAACACTTTGCTAATTACCAAAGTGACTAGGTAGGAATACAGTACAACAGGTAACAATGAGGAGCGTGTAAGCATGGACTGCTCCTGCAGTTTTCTGAAGATGTTTCATCGTCAGACTCAGTGCAATCACAATTAGGCCTCAGTTCAATGGTTATTAAAAAATTAGTGCACAGGTGTTGTAGAAGAATGTTCTTGAAAACCTGACTTTATTGTGGCACCTAAATTGGAGTTTGGTCTTAAAACAAAAAAATAACACCCCGTAACAACACTAGCTCCAACAGCAGTAGCCTCTGTTTATGAGATCTAGACCTTAAACACCACCAAAACTTTACGAAAAAATACTATTTCATATTTATCACATTTACATCCCTTGCTTCTGCAAATATCGTATGCTATTACATACTTCACTACTTGCAATAGGTTTACTATTAACAGTCTAGGCATTCAGTTGGCTATCTGAGTTTCACAGTCAAATTAAAACTCCAGAAATGATAAGGCTCTCTACCTAATCTGCTCTCAAATTTCAATCAAAGAAAAGCATTCTTTAATTTTTGACCATCTGTTTAATGTTTCTGCGTCACAAGTCACTGCTAGTATAGGAAATGCTGAATAAACAGAGGTAAGCAAAGCAATTCCGGAACAGTTTAGTCATCAATTAGCTTGTAAGCTAAGCGTTGTTCCTCTGCTGCTACATTGCAATGTAATTCATCAGACTGGAGAAACTCCCTCTGGCAACAAGGACCACTGGCGGTGTCATCAGTAATACCAGCATCTTTGGAATACCTTGACAGTCTTTTAACGTAATGCCTTCAAGAGAATATCTAACTGTGCATTTGCTAAATACGCGATTATTTAACTTTTGTTGACTTTACAAATGCATTTTATTTATTTTTGCAGGTACTTTAGATGCTTTTTCCAACACTCTGGCCACTAGTCATTTTATCATTAACTCCCAAATATACCCAGAGATAACAACATTTGAATTTACACCCCCCTACGGCTACATTTCTCCCACCCATAATCCTTATAAAAGGAGCTGTTTTGACCACAACAATTTCACTTAACAGTTGCTTTTTTTTTTTTTCCTAGAAATTCATGACTGCATATGGGAGATCTGTAAATCTCTCGTGAACAATTACTTTCCTACAAATGTCATAATACCACATCAGCTGCTATAACTTCAATAAAAAATAAATAAACAAACAAACAACACCTCCATAGGTAGGAAACTATTTCCTGACACCTCTTCAATATAAATCAGGCTTTTTTTAAAAAAGTTATGTTTCCAAATATATTTTAGTATGGCTTACAATTGCAAAGACAAAGGCAAAAAGGGCAGATTTCTCCCCAGCTCACTCCCTCTACTTACCCATAATGAAAGTGAGCCATATCTTGCTATCAGCTTTTACAACGAAGGCCCTTCTGTCATCAACAAACACTGTCAAAAGAAACCGAATATTTTGGGCATCAGTGACGACTAGCCTCTGTCGAACCGCTCAAACTTAGCAGCATCACAGTGCTGCAAAAATCTTTCAGCAGTCTGGAAGGCTGGTCAAGAATTTCACGCGGCGAGCTGGTAGCTGCACACACACAGCAAGCTCTGAACATCACAGGCGGGCTGTGAAAGTGCACGCACGAATCCTCGGGGTTTTAATTCCCGGAAACAACTTTTGCAAAGTAACTTGCGAGAGGGCGAGCAGCGAATATATAGGCGCTAGAGATAAACCCGCTGCAGGAAGAAGTCAGACTCCAAGGCACCAGCCAGCCCGCACAGCGAGCCAGCAGGCGATGCCAACGCTGCCCAATGCTCTTGGCAGGACCCTCCTCAGAGCTCCCCAAGGCTGCTAGGGCAGCCAGCAGCCCCTTCCCTGGGGGCTGCGGGGGCCACGAGGGCTCCCCGCGGGGTCCCCCTCCGGTCCCCCGAGCCCCCGGCACCCACCTCGCAGCCGCTCTCCGCAGACGCGCAGCAGCCCCAGGGGGCCGCGGCCCAGCGCGTCCCGCAGCCGGCCGGCCGCCGCCGCCTCCCTGCAGCCTCTCGGGGGCTCGCTCCGGCCGCCCCGCCGCCCGCCGCCTCCCTTCCGCACGCCGCGGGCCCCGCCGGGGACCTGCCTGCCGGGGGAGCGAGCCGGCCGCCCGCGGCCACTGCGGGGGCTGCCGCCCGGCGAGCGCTGCCCGGGCTTGAGCGGCGGCGACTCTTTGTTCCCGCCTCGGCTCGGGACTGCCATCTCCGCATAGTCCCCGACGGGCCGCGCCGGCAACGGGGCGCTCCTCCCTCCCCGAGACGCTTCCCCCACCCCCGGGCAGGGCCTCGGGGCGGAGCGGTGAGGGGAAGGGAACGGGGCTCGGCTCGGCGGGGCTGGGCTCCGCCCGGCCGTGGACACGTAGGGCCGGGGGCGGCGCTCCCCCGCTAACGGCCGCCCTCCGCCCCCCACCGCCCGCCCGCCTGCCACTGAGGCAGGCGCCGCCCCGCAGCGCAACGGCCGGGCGAAACCGTGCCGCGGCCCGCAGGGCTCGGCTCCGGCTGTTGCCGCCTCCCGCAGGGGCAGCCGCGGTTCTTTCACCGCCTGGTCCTGTCCCCACGCTTGTGTTTTTTATCCTCTCCCGCTCCTAGTTCCTCAAGCACCGCCTCGGTTAATTCCTGTGCCCTCATGAGGGAGATGTGTCTGGAGGGTCCCCCCTCCTCTCGCCTAATCCCGTCGTGGTGGCAGCCAGAAGGTGGTTTGGCTCGGGGTAGCCCAGCCATGTAAAACAACACCAGCAACTCTTCCTGCTCCTCCTCCTGCCTCTCCCCCTTCTTTAGGGAGTTTAAGCGTGGAGGTGTGCCAATAACACACTTAGCTGTGGACTTGACCTCTGCCACAGCCCCACACGGCTCCCCTCCAGCCTCTGGCAAAGCAAGTCCACCGGCAGCCTCCAGCTCCTGCCAGGACAATCTCTGGGTTTGGAGGTTAAAAATCAGCAAGAGCCACCGCTCTGAAGTAATATTTAGAGAATGAAGCACCGATCTGCACTTGGGATCTCATTTAAGGCATGCAATCACATGTTTAGTCAGAAATAAAAACTCCATTGCTGGCCTACAGCAGCCTACGTTAGCTGAGGTTGGCCCAAAGACTGTAGTCTCCTTACATTTATAGCAAGAGGTTGGTGTTTCTCTCGGGTGGACCTCACTCACGGATGTCAAGGTTTCACCACTACGCTTACAGCCGGGGTGCTGGGGTGCCTGGCCCTCCTCTTCCCCGAGGGGAGACTTCTGTACAACTTTCTGAAGTGGTTTTTGCCAGTAAATCAGGGCAGCAATTACGACTCCCACACTAACACCCAGAATTACCGTTCTGTTAAGGGTGATGAACACACAGCACGACTGGCAGACAGCACCCAGCTACAGCAAAACTGCCTGTCCTCTTCCTACCTGTGCTTTTCTGTGTGGCACACAACAGTGGCCAGTGACTCATCCAACACCGATAAACAAATTTAATTACCTCTCTTTGACAAAGTTGATTAAATAGAGCAGACTGATCCATTTGACACTTTTCTCGCTGCCACTCTTTCTTCCCCTGCAACACCTTTCTGAACCGTACATACTTCTTGCTTCCCTGGTACACTTTATTTCTGTCTTTACACTTTTTTTTTTGTCCCTGTTGCCTCTTCATCGCCCTGTATTCACAGGTCTTCTACTCATGAGGTTTTTTGGCATGTTTGAAACATTTCAAACTATATTTGATCACTATACAGTCAGACTGTTAGCATGGGAAGGTAGTTTTGGTCCAGATTCACCTATCAAGGTAGAAGATACATGAGAGAAGGATAGCCTTTGCTGTCTTTGCAATAGTAGGAATGTTGTTACCACAATAATAGTGTAAAGATTAAAAAAAAAAAAAAAAAGTTGTGAAAGTCTGTGGGACTGACAGAGGGCCTATCTGTCCACAAATACTCAGCTCCATGTTTGTTGCCCTGTTGACAAAAAAATCAGTGTTTTACCCAAAAGTATTTTGGAAGGTAATTTCAAACAGTAAGTGTTACATTTATCTTGAAAAAAATGAGCAAGGCAAGGCTCACAGGAAGAAATATCTTTCATTTGGCCAGCTGATGCAGTTACATAAAACAACCAGTCCCCCAGGCACACAGGGCCTTAGAATCATAGAATCATAGAATATCCTGAGTTGGAAGGGACCCTTAAGGATCATCAAGTCCAACTCTTGACACCGCACAGGTCTACCCAAAAGTTCAAACCATGTGACTAAGCGCACAGTCCAATCTCTTCTTAAATTCAGTCAGGCTCGGTGCAGTGACCACTTCCCTGGGGAGCCTGTTCCAGTGTGCAACCACTCTCTCTGTGAAGAACTTCCTCCTGATGTCAAGCCTAAACTTCCCCTGCCTCAGCTTAACCCCATTCCCGCGGGTCCTGTCGCTGGTGTTAATGGAGAAAAGGTCTCCTGCCTCTCGACACCCCCTTACGAGGAAGTTGTAGACTGCGATGAGGTCTCCCCTCAGCCTCCTCTTCTCCAGGCTGAACAGGCCCAGTGCCCTCAGCCGTTCCTCATACGTCTTCCCCTCCAGGCCTTTCATCATCTTCGTAGCCCTCCTCTGGACACTCTCCAACAGTTTCATGTCCTTTTTATACTGTGGTGCCCAGAACTGCACACAGTACTCGAGGTGAGGCCGCACCAGCGCAGAGTAGAGCGGGACAATCACCTCCCTTGACCTACTAGCGATGCCGTGCTTGATGCACCCCAGGACACGGTTGGCCCTCCTGGCTGCCAGGGCACACTGCTGGCTCATATTCAACTTGCTGTCTACCACGACCCCCAGATCCCTCTCTTCTAGGCTGCTCTCCAGCGTCTCATCGCCCAGTCTGTATGTGCAGCCAGGGTTTCCCCGTCCCAGGTGCAGGACCCGGCACTTGCTCTTATTGAACTTCATGCGGTTGGCGATCGCCCATCTCTCCAACCTATCCAGATCCCTCTGCAAGGCCTTTCCACCCTCATTCGAGTCCACAACTCCTCCAAGTTTGGTGTCATCAGCAAACTTGCTCAAAATACCTTCTATTCCTACATCCAGATCGTTTATAAAAATTATAAAAATACCTTCTTCAAACATGAATTACCTGTAACAGGTTAATACTACAAGAAACATTTATCTGTGCTTATTATATACTAAATAGAAATAAAAGTGTAAAAAGAGTACTCTCTGAACATTTGAAGACTACGTACTCTTTTCCCTACTGCTTTCCAAGTAACTAACAGAGAAAGAGTTCCCTGAACCGTTCATCTTCATATCTGATTTTTGTCATGCATCTTTGTCATAAATTTAGTAACCAGAGAAGCTGGCTGAGTGGTTGAAATATACAGTCTCCAGATAGTTAAGGAGTTCTGCATTTAACTGGCATAGAAAAAGACCTCTATGATATATTTTGCTGATTTTTAACTCCAGAAACCTATTTTTGCATTTTGCCAAAATCAATACAGTCAAGGAGCTCTTAGTAACTGGAAGGGCTGAGATTATTAAGGTTCAAATGATTGCTGTGGGATGGCTAGACTATTAAGATTAACTGGGCCTGCTCCAGCCTGCAGCAAATCGATTACCTTCAGGCTCTTTTCTTCTATTAAAACTCTTCAGGCAATTTATAGCAAAAGATACCACCCACAGAACATGATTACAAAGGCACTTACTAGTAAACTAAACAACTCAATTTACAAAGTTAGTGTGAGAATGCAAGACAGAGCGTTAGTTTCTTAAATGTAGATGGACCCATTTTCAGCAACTATGAATTGCAAAGAAAACCTTCAACACTGCTTCAAAAGAGCTGCAGTAGAGTAGTACACCTAAAAATAAAATGACATTTTCTTCAATCTGTAGAAGAAACAAGTAATACAAAACAAACCCTAGGTTTATATCACCAGAAGAATTGTATATTTTTCCAGAAGCTCTGTTTATTTCAAACACTGTGTTTCATACATGGTAGCTCATCTCTAATCCTGCAGATCACAGACAAAGGAGTGATCTCAGTAAGCCAGCACATAGCTTGCTATATAGAACAAAAAGGGGGAAAAAATGAAATGTGATAACTCGGAGTAAATCTGATTTCTCTTAACTCTTGGTGGTGCTGAAGGGTATACTAGGTCATCAGAGTGACATCGTCTTAATAAGATTATCCTAACTTCTTTTGCCCAGGAATAGCAAAATCTGTAAGATGGTATTCCACAGTTTCTGCTGTCCCAGAACAAAGCACACCCTGGACCACAACATTTGTGTTTCTGTTAAGTAGTCCATATCTCCCTGACCATGTGTTTTCCATGAGTGATCACAGGGACTGTCCCTTCACATTTCAAAATCGCCCTGCCAGATTTCAGCAGCCTCAGGATGCTGAGGTGGATGGTGTTTCTGACACACTCTCCATGGAGATAGCCCACAGTCCTCAAATAAAATACATTGGTTTGGCAGTTCCTGCACATCCTCTCTCAGCATTCATTTCTCAGGACACTGGATATGCACACCTTGTCATCAAACAGTCCAGAACTTCTTTTCCTCCACTCATGTTCATCTTCTGTACTGTTTCTTGCCACCAGTTATCTCGCTCTTCCTCTTGCCTCAAACAAGACCCTCACTTTGCAGTTTATTGTTGGTGCTAAGCCCTTCTCTCTCACAAGGTGATCTGAATGACAGTACTCATTGACAATCCTTTTATGTACCCATAACAATGTTTCTTGTACTGCTCTGCTTTGTTCCAGTGGCACTGCCTGAGAGTATGTTGTGCAAACTCTACAGCAAGGGAAAGGTTAATCTGCCATTGCCAGCTACCACAGGGCTTTGCTTCTATCAAGTTTTTGTTAAGCCCCCACACTTTCACACATTCAGCAGCATACTTAATAATAGAAGGACTGCAATGTAGCAAATCAGGGCACTCTAGGCTCTCTTTACTGGGTTTATTTAATCCAAGGTTAGCACGTAATGACAGCATAACCTGTAAAGTATGTCTCCTCAACCAACAAATGTAGGACTGCTACCTGGTTAGATGTACTTGACCTGGCATTAAACTAGCTATTTTGAGAACTGACAGTGACATAACTATAGCAATGCAGAGCTCAGAGCCCCAGGTAAATAAATACCCAGGCAGTTAGAGCATTTTGAGCTCCATACCATATGGCTATGTCTGACAACTAGCTATTAATCCTGCCTGAGCTTCAGACAAAGAGCAGGCAAATTCCTACCTAAGGAAAGGACTTCATGGGAATGGAAGTAGTTGGGACCGCTTCTGGTGAAGACTGGGCCAGGTAGAAGCCTGAGGAGTCTCTCAAGGCAGAAATAAAGGAGCAGGATTGCCCTCAGAGCTTATACATGAAGTAATCTACCAGGGAAGATAAAAGAAGAACATAGTGGCAGACCAGTCATAACTTGTACCCTGGTCTATTTAATGACCCTGTGGGGCCAATTCTCTTCCTGCAGGAAAGAGAAATCCCCTCTTACGTTAACTCCCTTAAACATGCATTGTATGTAAAGAGGGAAAAATGGTCTCCTTGTGAGTTAGTAACAGAGCAGCCTGATCTCTGCTTGCTCATCGCTTCATCTCTGTTCTCTCACCTTTAAAGTTGCAGTTGCATTTTTAAATGTATAACTGGAGCATCTATGCCTTTATGGCAGATTTCGTATACAAGCGAAAGCTCATTTCTGCTAGGAACAAGTGAGAACAATTTACTCAGCTTGCCTGAAATCCCATTTTAAAATGAGACGTCCTGAAGACCCTTCTTTGTTTGACCCTAAATTTACCTCCTTCATTTCTATAGGGATGATTGCGAGCCTCAAACTGCCTGCTGCCAAAATAGCACCGAGGAACATTAGTCACTCAATTATTCTCCACCATCTGATTTCTTGGTTTTCAGTTTCCAGTGCCATTTTCATGCTACCTTTAAATGCTTCTCTGTAGCTCTGAAACAAACAAATAACCATGGGTAATTAAAGAAAAAAAGAACAAGAAATACTATGAATATCAGGAAAAGGATGCAGGCTACACCAGGAACCTTTTAGGTCTGACATATCTCCAGTTACCCTTCCCTCATTGCTGCAGAGAGAACGACTGCAGCAGCACAGCCTTCCACTTGCCCTGCAGAGCAGCCGATTTGGGAGGTTTGCCAGTTCCCCTTCTTATGACACACAGTGTGATCATCTCCTCCCAACCGGGACCTGGAATGTTTCTGTAATTCTTCACTGTTCTGAGGACTTTTAACTCCTCTGCGTGATTTAATCTCCTTATAGCTTTCAAAATGAAGAACCTTTGCTGTACGCTCCAAGTTCTCACTGCGTGGCATTTGGCCACAGCAAGTAGTCATGCTAATTTGGCATAGATGCCATGATTCATAGCCCCAGCAACTGCATCTGATTATGCTTGTATTTGCAGAAGCAAATTATAGAGCAAGTTATCTGGGGACCACAGAACTCACTATTAAAAGCACAAGTGATAGATCCAGCTGACCTTAACCTGATATACCACCCACCATGCTTTTGTTTCACCTTTTGTGGAGTCGGTGTTTATTTGGCACGTCTTGAAATAGCTGCTGCCAAAAGATGCATCAGAGAAGACAGAGGAAGCAGCTTGTGGTGACAAGCAGGAGCTAAGTGACAACAACAGAATGGGATCACATGGACACGGCTTGAGCTATTACCATATTTCACAACAGACGCTCTCTATGCAAAAATTGAGAATACGGGCACACTTGTGGTAGAAACATGGGAAGTCAGCAATGGACTTAGAAGAATAATATGAGAAGAGTGTGGCAGTGCTCATTGAACAGCTTCCCAGTTAACAACTGGCAGGGCAGCCAGATGTGAGAAACAGTAGGACTCTTGAAATATGTTGCCATATTGAAGTCAGTAAGCCTACACTGCTGGAGATTTAGTGGCAAATCTACTTTGGCAGGATAAGCTTGTGGACTGCTGTGAAATGCGTACAGACAGCTGTTACCAGGAACAGTAGCAGGGCCCTACTTTGCCTGTTCAGATGCTAGCACATTTTTTTTGTTTCACCTCTTGCTTACACCAATATTCACATCAGTGGGGATCTCAGTACATCATTTACCCGAGCTGATTAGCAAAGGCAGAGAAGATGTAGATTAATTACCCACAGTGATAGTGGTTTTGACAAGTTAAGCAAAAAGGCAGACTGGACCAAAGGCAAGATTATCCTACATATCAAACACCCCTTAAACAATAAACAAAGCCATGACTTGGGAATGTTTTTGCTTCTTGCATATGGCGGAGCAAAGCAGAACACTTTTCAGCAAGCTGAAATGACTGATATGGTCACTTTGAGGGTTGTAGGACATCTTTCTTGGTAAGTCTGGTCCTTTTGCCAAAGAATTTACTAAAAGAAAAAAAAATGTTGAGGCTACAAACTCTACAAACTCTTTAACTTACATAATTACAAAATTTACACACACAACTTCCAAAAATTCCATATGAAGTCCTTGTTGGTGACTAACAGCAGTGGTTTCTTATGTCTTCCTCATCTCCTTCCTCACCTTTTTAATTCCTTGATAATTTGTTTTATATCATGATCATATTTGTGTGCTTTCTTTATACATTCTGAAGCCTTGCCAAAAACACCCCCAAAATCAGGCTTTAAAGACTGTGTACCCAAAATATTGAGGTGTGCCACAGTCTCGAACAATTTGATCCTGTCCATCCCTTTCTTTCAGTTTCCCATGTGACAATATAGTTCACTCCTGGGCATCAGGACATTACACGTCCTAAAAGTCTGTCCCTCCTTGCTTTTCCACATCACCATCCTCTTCTTTTGAACTATCATGGAAGAGGTAGTGATCCCTTTTAGCTGGAAAAATACTTTTCTTCGTGTCCCATCAGCTGTGCTGGCAATTAGAGAACCCTTTTCCAGCTTATTTTTGAGGTCACAGTGCCCTCTATCGTCAAAGACATCACCTTTATTTCTGCATCATCTTGGGGAAAGAAAAAAAAAAAAAAAAAACAATATGCCAAGTGTTCATACATACTCACTAAAAAGAGTCTTTGTCAGAATCGCTGCTGATTTAAATCAGACCGATGCTATCTGCAGAGCTTGAGTCACACCTGATTTGTGTTGAGTACTTCTGTATAAGGAAATGGTCTGATGCAAAATAAGAAGAATCAGGCCTGTGTTTCAAGTACAAATTGTAAATATCTCAGCCACAAATTTGTATTGCTCCTGGTGATCATCCTGACTCCGCAGATAGGAATTACCTATTACATACAGACTTTTACCCTTTACAAACTGCTCTCCTCTGCGTGTCTGCCTTTTCTCTCTCTCTCCATGAGCTATGTGGGATACTGCGAATAGTTTTGCTCCCCCGTGCATGCCCCCTGGAGCACCACACACCATCCTGCAAGTGAGCTGGCACCATCACTGCCACCCCCACTTCATCTCTCACAAGTCACACAAAAGCCTCACAAGAGGCTTTTCCTTAATGAGGGATTACATCGCTGATATATGTGGATGTATGTATTGATGACAGACTAAAGCCTGAATACGGTACAGCGCTCATTTTCTCACGTTAGTTTGACGGGAAAATGAGAAGTTCACTAAGCAACCCACTTTCAAGAGTACACATATTCATACAGATGAGAATGTATGAATACATCTGAATACATAAGACTATGTATGAATACATATAAATATGTACACATACATGCTTGTATCTAAGATAATTATCTATAAAATACTAGAAGTCAAACAGCACTGCTGGGCATGTAAAGCATATATTTCAAATGTATCAGGCATACCTTTCTTTATTTAGCCATTTTTTCATGCAACTGCCATGTCAGGAAGTCCCAGATAATTTCACTGGTATTGAGAAGAGCTGAGGCTCTACTGCAGAGAAACTGTGGACCATCCTGTAATCGTGGGTTTCTCTGATGAAATCCCTCATGGGAAGGATGCTTTTAAAATTGCCTCTCGGTGGATGGAGGAAAGGATGTCATATAGCAGAAGAGTATGCTGGCTGGAGCTAATACTTAATGCTGTTTCCTGGGAAAGAACACACAGAACAGACCATGCTAGGGAGAAGAGAAATGCAAAGTGACTGTAGAAAAAGGTGATGAAGTTTTAAGAGATGTTTTTGCTTCAGACAGATGTTTTCTTTTTCCCCATCTGCAGAGGCAATGCCTGGAAAAATTCTACTTGCTTTTCAACCACATAGAGCCCCATTGCCCACTAACTCCAAAACTCCCCATGCCAAGTTTAAAGTAATTTCACGTTCACAGGCCACATGCAGAAGTGCATTTTGCAAGAGGTGTGGAACCTCCACAACTGCAACTGATTTATTGCCAGCAGTATTAGAAAAGTTACAGAAGAAAGAATACAAAATAATCTGTTAGAGTAAACTGATTTTTAAAATCTTCTATGTTCTAGTGATATCAGTCAGCATTGTTGAACAACTGAAGAAAAACAAAACATTACATTAGGGTATACAAAAAAAAAAGGAGTTTTGTATCTCACTCATGAAATCATCTATCGCCTCCAGTCAGCACTGGTAAGATCTCAGTTAAAGGAATGTGTCTGGTAGTGAGCACTGCACTTCAGAAAAGATGTAGACCCACTGAAGGACAGGGTTTTTTCCTCATAATCTCCTTTATCCCTCACTGTCTTTCTTGTTTTACATCAGCCACAGTAGTTGCAGAGTAGATTTTCCCCCTCCAAACACATACACACAGCATAAAATCCCTTGAAGTCCACACAAGAAGGATATGAAAAAGACTAGAGAAGAGTAATCAGTGGCAATGCAATATCAGTTTTCAAGAAGGCAAAAGGTTGCTGCAGGAAAAGAAAGAAGCACTGGCTATGGAATGAAGGGCTAAAATTACACTCAGGGACAGGTTAGACATTAGAGCTGATTTCTAGTGAAAGAGTAGCTAAACATCAGACTCTTTAAAAGACCTGTGAAATCTCCATTGTTGGAGGCTCTTAAGAGCAGATAAGATAAACATCTTTCAGAGGTGGTTTAATTATAAACTGATCTCAGTTTGAGCCATGGAGATGATCTCTGAAGATCCCTTCTTGTCCTACTTTTTATTATTATATACCAGCTAATCCCCCAACGAGTCTTTATGAAAAAAAAATCATCCCAAGTATCCCCTGACCCAGCTGTGAGCTAGAGACCACCCAGCTCCTAATACAGCAAGGAAAATGCTACTTTCACCCTGAACTACTATTCAGAAGTGGTTTGTCATGTCTCTATGTAACTCAGAAAATATCACTCTTCTACAACGAAATAATGAAAATCCCTTCAATTTTTTGCCGAAGAAGGAGAGAAAGAGAGAAAGGGAGAGAGAGAAAACCCCATAAGCAGAAGAGCAGGACCAAACCTGTAACATTTGCTTGGGTCTTTGTTCTGAGGTAGGGCAGCAGGAGAAGAAAGAGGAAACACTGAGTCTGAAGGTGAAAATTAGCTCGGGTCTTAAGAGACACCCGAGGTTTTTCCAACTGGTCTGTCAAAGGCCAACTTTGAAAGTAGAATGGATGATCTGATGTGAGGGTGGTAACAGGGAATGGAGTTGTGGGACTAGTCGATAGTAGCACTGAGAATAGGGACCAGAACAAGGCTAGAGAGGGTTAGGCAGTAAATGAGGAAGAAAATAGAAAGTCAGAGGACAAAGAAGGAAAGAGAAGAAGAGTCATGTTGGAAAATAACTTTAAATGTGCCAATTCAACAGAGGCCTGCTGCTTTCAGTGTTTCATATATTTTTAAAGGTGTGCTGTGGGTGGAAAGGAAATACCTAAATGCTAGAAGGAAACCTGCATCCCCTGATCTGCTGCTGATAGCACGTCAGAAGCCCTGAGGTCTCAAATTTCTAAAACACTGAATAAAATCTCGGTCATAATTAACATTTTCATTTCATTCAAGAGATTGAGAAAGTATCTTTTTATGTATACTCTCTACCCCAGGATACATGTTTGCTTTCCCATGCAGTGACATCTGCTGTATTTTCCACGTTCAAAAGTGAGTCTCTCTCTCTCACATATAATGGGGTTTGCTGCCTGCCTTCCTCTCTTGAACTAACTCTGGAGGTCTCTTCCTCATGAAGGCTTCCACAAACAGATCCCATGGGTCTCGGGGACAGCATGTTTCTGGGCTTTCTTCCCCACCGTCATTAGAATGATTTGAAGAAGAAAAACTACACCCCTTGTTCTTAAAGGAAGGGAAACCTAAAGAAGGCAAAGGACTTCACACCAGCAGACACCTTCCAAGAGAAGGACTGCAACTACATCTTCAGGTTTTTCTCACATTTCTCATGTTGCAAGCTTTACCTCAAGAAGAACTGCCTGGTTTCTGTCTTTTCTGTACACTTCAAAGACACACTGTCCTTGTCCTACAGTCCCTTTAATTTTAGTATTAATGGCATTACACTAAAATGGAGTATAGTCCTCTTGTTTCTGAAAAGCCCCAACTAAGGCTTGGAAGAACAAGGAGGAATCCAAACTCTCTTATCTATCAAATACATGCCTTTCCTCTTCAGAGACAGCAGGGCTAAGGGCAGACACATGCTTAGGACTTCAACATTTCCATTTAGGAAGAAATGTATTCCCATTTAACTAGGGAGTTCAGCAGAGTCTGCATTTGTCTGATAATACCATTTCTATCATTGTGCCCACTTGAAAAGAGAATCAAAGATCATGGAGATTAAATGTGAAGATAAGTCTTTACGCTCATGATTTTTACTCAGTTACCTCCAGAAATACAGTTGAAGTCTCTGTAAGGTCATATATGAGATTGCCAAACTATACCAAATGATTCTTTATTATTTAGCTACTTTCAACTTAGTTCAACATTCAGACTTCATGGTAGCAGGGTATGGTTTTGCATTCAAAGGGCTCTTGTACTAAAAACAATTTAGATCTATGCAAAAAGTGGAAGGAAAAAGAGGACAGATTTTAAGACTATTTCAAGAGAATAAACCACAAAGTCTCTTTAGAACTCACTATCATCATGCTTGCTGAGATTCAAAGTGAAGGTCTGCAGATGTATGAAAATTATTCCCACAAAAGAAAAGACATGCATCTTTACGTAAATATGCAATCTGCATATTTTCGCCCCGAGTAAGGTATTAGGTGTGACACGCTTTCCCAGCTGAGCAACAGCAAGTCCTGTATGACTATCCAGTTGCACAACTCTGGTGCAGAAAGCAAGCTTTATGTGGGTGCAGACACCTGTTTTAAGCCTTGCAAGGCTTTCTGAGCACTATAAATTGGCTTTTGTACAAACAGAAATCAGGCTGTGCATTTTCTGCTTGCTATGGTATTAGGTACATGTTCCAAAAGGATTCAAAGATAACTTTGTTAAGGTATGGACTGGCATGCTCATTTTGTTTAGTGGGAAGAACTTAAAAGTAGTGCATGTGGATATGAGCTAATTATTTCCTCTTATTCAGTTAAAATTTATTACAGAAAACACTAATATTTGCTGAAAAAAAATGTAGGAATAAAAATAAATAGTAAATATATTACCATCCATAATCTAAAATGACATTACAGCTTTCAACTGGCTGGATCCCAGCCAATCACTAAGCAGAGAGAGGGGGGAACAGAAATAAAATAGATAAAATAAATACCACCCACAACCAACCAACCAAACAAAAAAAACCAGCAACAATTACAACAACAAAACCAGAGAAAACCTCACTCAACTTAAGAAACAGAAATCTCTTGCTGGTACAGGTTAGCATCTTTTCCCTCACCTTGTGTCTTTTGCACCTGAGGACCAGTTATAAGATCTGAGAGGATATACTCAAGGCAAGCTGTAGGTTACATATTGTGTAGGGAACAGAATAAAAACAAAAGAACAACCAAAAAGAATTTTTCTGCTTGGAAGCGGCTTATAGCAGTAAAATAACATTTTGCAGCTGTGATGATATAGGATCCTGGGGAAAGAACTGAAACAACACTGTCATGCTGGCGTGTGAGGATGAGAAAACGAGGGAATTTGGGCAATTTGGGTCGGGGCACACAGAAAAATTTAGACAGCCCAACTCCTTTTCTTTTTCCTGTACTTCTTCTTTCTCCCCTTTCCTACCTACTCTTCACCCTGAGGTGCCATCAGGCGCTGTCCCTGCCTAAGCCACCCAAAGCTGGACAGCAGCGTCCCACGGACCTGCCGCCTGCAGCCGGCAGAGGGCACAGAGAACCTGCGGAAAAGAGGCTGGAAAACAGTTTTCTCTCAGGTGGCTTTCTGAATCCAAGTAGGGGAGGGGAAGGGTCAGGTGTCTCCCCAAAGACCATTGGGTTCTCATTAGAAACGAACATGGGAATTGTTCAGTGTAGGCTGAGTGTTAGGATAAAAATAATAATAAAAATAAATTTAGAAGAGAGAAAAAGAAAACATTGATGCCCATCAGGAAATATTGAAGTTGGCTGCCCTCTTAGCACAGCACATGGTCCTGCCCTGCAGTGGCTTTGCCAGCAAGGTATTCCTGGTGAAAGTTCCCCAGTGACGGCAGCAGAACCAGGAGCAATGCCCTGAGCTTGGAAGCTCGATGGCAAGGTTGTTCTGTGAGGGGACACCCGCACCAGGAATTATACCCATGCCGGCACACGCGGGCTCCAGTATGGATCTCAGGTGGACCCAGGACAATGTAAAGCTGTCCTGGGTTTGGATAGCCACCAAAACATAGGGTGCCCCACCCCTCAGCACGGTCAGCTCTCTGCTGCACAAGCTTGTGCAGCCAGCAGGGTTTATTTATTTTAATTATTAGTATTTTGGCGTATAACAATAAAAAAGTATGACAGAGTGGCAGTGTGTAATAATATAAAGATTACATGTATGTATTCAAATGAAGGGACAACATGGCCAAGAAGCTCAATGATGAGTGAACTTGTTAAAAGAAGAAATGCACTTTCTTGGAACCAGATTCTAATTCAGACCAAATGATTTTCAGGTGGAAATAAATTAAAAAAAAAAAAGTCCTTATCACATGTGAAAAGGTGCCCTAATGTTGAAATTAAATGTTTTAGTTTTACTATTAGGTTATGAAGAATGCATCCATCCCATACTGAAATTTAAAATATACTGAACCTACAGCTCTGCATGTGGGCATTTCACGCATGAGGCTGGGTGGAGCAAAGTAAAACGATTAGTTTATAACATCTTTTTGATATAAATAAGGAAATCCAATAAAAATAGCTGAAACCACATTTGCATTTTACGAACAAAGCTCCCTGCTCTAGTCCTTTTTGTTGCAGAAGTACAAACCTCTGGCAGAACTAGTTTTGTGCCTAAACTTCATCATGTTTAAGAATCCTTGTTTTCTTTACTAACAGAAGTACAGACCCACATGTAACATTTTTGCAAATGCTTACATTTTTATTAAACTTGCTGTTTCCTCACCAGCTTAAAATGGTTCTTTTAAGCATCGCTTTTCAAAGCAACTTCACATGGAGAAATCTATTTTAAGGCATTTGTTAATTCAACATCAGTGAAGTGAAACAAAAAATTAAGTCATTATTCATTTTTGGATTATGTATGTCATGTTCAATGGTGGGGGAAATTTTACAGAGTTCTGTTTCTTTTCTCAATTTTATTCCAACAGCTTGGTACACTTATTAATTCTTATGACTTTCATTATTTAAAGGAAACAGAACTGCATATCATCTTCCTTTTCTGGGGTCCTTTTTGTCTTCTTTGAGTAATTTCTCCATCTGGATGCATGCTCAGCCCTGGTCATGAATCACAGATAAAGCAGAAAAATCCAGTTCGTTGTCTTTGTCTGTTTGAATCATTGGTTTAGCCCCAGCTATGCAAATTATTTTATGTGGACCTGCTCTAGAACTGAAGAGGTAAATAGCAATTAGCATTATAACACAAAATTTAGGATAAGTGTTCATTTTGTCTCTGCTTGGACAGGCTTATATGGGTGATTCTTAGTGTTTTCGTCAATCAGCATCTGGTATGGCTGAAGTCTGAACATCTGATCTGGTTTTCCTTCAAGTTACATGATAATGGGAACCTTCTTCCTGAGCTAGAGTTGTCTTCTTTCGCTATATTGTAGTTTTGTTTATGCCCTTATTACAAGTGACTTTGTTAAATATTATTGTACATGGCTTGCAATTTTTCATGTGATTTTAGGTTTTAAAATGTCTCCCCTAGTCTCCTGTTATCATACCGTACATCTTCAGCGTGAACTTTTACATTTGGCACATAGAGCAATTCATCTCGAAATTACATGTTATTTCCTTAATTTGGTATTTCTATTTACACTAACTCTAAACACCCACTTAGATCTTATGATCAGGTTCCAATTTATTTCTGCTGTAGCATCCGGACAGTTGCTATTTACATCTTCCTATTTTTCCCAGAGTGTTCATTCTGGTGAACATGTCCACCTTACCGCAGCTGCACTGTGGATTCACATTTCCAGGAATTTCCACACATACAAGCGTTAAAAATATTTTATGTCATAAGACATTGAATGTCAGGTTCACGGACACGTTACTATTTGTGAAAAATAGCTTTAGCAAAGTTTTTCTAAAGTTTGGACTTTGGAATAATTATCATCTACATTCCTCATAGCTTTCTACTAGGATTTCAGACAGAAGTAGGACTATTGCCCTGTTCAGCCCAAGCATGCAGCTTGGAGGCTGACCTATGAGAGAGACCTGAACATTGCAGATCTCAGCCTCCAGGCTCCTAAGCCACCAGAGGAACACACAGAGTGTCTCCAGGCACAAACACCAACAAGTCTGCATGTTTAAGCGTCTGCAGACCAGAGGACAGACCAGTCCCAAACCTGCTGCCTGCTTTACTGCCTATGCCAAAGCCCTGAAGAGAAAAATGTGTTGTTTTTCCTGTGGGAGGAACTTGAATGTGCCAGGCAGCAGAAGCTGCTCATGAGCAGGGCTGGAGGCACCCCCTGCTCCCGTTCTCCTCTGTGTAATTCGATGTTCTGACTTCTCCCTGCTTCTTCTGCGGCAAGACAGTTCTAGCCCATCCCTTCTGCTTGGGACAGCAAATTTCTGTTTTCCCTATTCCATTGAGATGGCAGCTCTGCCTTTGAGGCAGGTATATAGGCTCTTCTTATGCAAAGTAGAAGGAGAACTAAGCTCCGAAAAGAGGATCCACAAAAGAAAACATGTCCCGATTTGCACAAACAGAGAAGAGATGTTAATCTCTCCAACTCAGATAAGTGCTCTTATTGTTGAGGTAGCAAATAAGAATGAAGTATCCTTGTGTTCTCTAACAGTTTGGCCAAGCTTGTTGAAAGAACAGGAGAACAAAGACATGGTGCAAAAGAAGCTTTAAAATATTGTTTCATGAAGGGATGATAAAACTTTTAGGTTTTATCATCCAGGATTTTTAGGTTTTTATCATCCAAAACAGGACATAGGGATTTAGGAGCATCATTCTTGCTAAAATTAGTGGGAGCTGTGCATCTACATTCCCTAGGTGCTTTGAAATCTCAGCCTATAATATTCCTTATCAGTCTTTTCCATCATCAGGCATGTAGGATGGGAAATACTTTCTGTGACTGAAAACACAAGAAGTTGTCTGTCCAGAACTACTAGAAACCATGCCAAGTTGTCTTAAGTGCTAGGCAGGCTATATGGCACATCGTAATTCATTTAAGAATAACTGGAAAACATTTAAAGCCTTGTGAAGGAAATTGGGGGCACAAGTGTTAGACTGTGCATTTTTGTGCATACAAAAATATAGGATGTGTCTAGTGCGTGGCAAAACACAAGAGCAAAGAAGGCCAAATTCTTTAACCATCTGAAGCAATCTAATCATCCTCTGGCAAGGCACTGTTTGGGGTGAGCGTGTTAACAGAAAATGGGAGTGATTAAATAAAGTCACACTGATAAATCTACTGAGCACTACTAACTTATTTGTAATATCATTGAAGATGAGCAGTGTGACTGATGCCTAAAGTCTAAGAGCTATGACAGTCAGATGGAGGGAATTTGAAACCTGCCATGCCAAAGCCTGGGGTACACACTCAGATATTATCAATGCAAATTTTACAGGCACCAATTTGCATCAAGATAAAGATTAATTCGTCTTTTAGCTGCCCTGGGATGGGTCTATACGAGAGGAAAAGTAAAAACAGGAAGGAATAACAATAGATTTGTAAGGGACTAGCTATCAACCACAACTTTAAGATAAGGAGTAAGAGAAATTAAAAAAACAGTTGTCTCCCACACTCAGCTTTCACACTAGAGAACACCAGCACAGACCAGCAGACTTCATGTCTCATAATAGAAAAGAGAAACAGGAGAAGGAGTGGTTTCAACAGAACAGGACCCCTGCCTGGAGGTGGCCCAATTCCAGCAGCCCCTGTTAAGGACGGGCTATCAGTTGAAGAATCACAGCTCATTCCAGTTCTGTGATAACTCAGAGAAAAAGTGGATTCTGCTGATAACAACCAAATGATTTAGGATTTTATGGTTAAAATTACGGGATGTATTGTCCCTAAAACCCAACTGGAAGATGGTGTAGGCTATAAGTAAAGAAGTCATTCTTTATTATTGCTTTCAGGACATCTTAGGGTGCCTTAGCACAGAGACTCAGGTGAAGAGCACAATAGTAATTCTGGTTTGAACTGACGAGATATATGAATAGATTGCCTCTGAAAGAGTAGATAAAAGACTCCTGACACAGATTTTATGTTATGTACTTCATCCCTGCTGTGAATATCTAGGAACGACTGCCAGAAGCTAAGCATCTAAACGGAGAACTGCTGCAGCTGTTCAAGAAACTATATTACCTCCACCATTTGGGGGGTTATTTTCCCTAAATGCCATATATTATGGATTCAGTTGCAGGCATTTGCCCAAGTCATCTTGCTGCTTGAGCTATTGCCCATAACAGCTGACTGAATTAAAGCAGACAAAGAGCTTGCTGAGTGCCCCCTGCATATCTGAAGGGCAATCGTTTATCTCATCACCATTTCTGCTAACCACCCTTCTCCAAACACAGGAGAGCACAGAACTTTGAAGCAGATGCTCATCAAGTTTCCAAAAACGGTCTCTCAAAACAAGGGGATTCTTTAGAACACAGAAACCTCTCAAAAATGGCTACACATATTCCTGGTAGGCATTGAAATGAGAATAAAAACAATTTGAAACCAACTAGTAGATCAAAATGATTCAGCACAGTTTTGATTTTTAATTCAACAACAGGTAATGACCAAATAACTCCCTCTAGTCTCTACAATTAAGCCTGTTTTTTTTTTTTTTGTTTTTTTTTTGTTCTTTTTTTTGACTCAGAAGGCCTAAACAATAAAAACCATCACCTTTTTCCAGGTCTGTTTTTAGGGTTATATTTTATATTTATAGAACTAAAAGTGTTGCAGTAGTGAATTATCTATAGTACAGTCTGCATTGGGTGAGGTCATCTCACTCTTCAAAAAATCTGTCTGGCAAGTATCCCCACATATTCTTAGTCCTTCTAGTAATTATTATGGAGAACAAGAGCCAGTTTCTGTAGTTTCCCCAGAGGTCCCTAGAGCCTCACCGACCAACACTGATATTAGCAACTAGCTTTAATAAGAATCTTAGGCATTAGATGACTGACAACTCTTTATTCTTAGAATTATTGATTATTGTTAGTTAGATATATCTATTGTTAGACACGTAGTTAAGTATATCATTATAAATAACAATAATCAGTAATTACCTATATATTGAACTGACATGGCATAATCTAAATAATTTGATGTACATTTGAAATGCTTTTTACTCATAATTCAAAATATCATTTATTGCTCCACAATTCTAACATAGCATTAAATCAGTGCGTTCATTGTGCTTCTAAACAGGAAGTTTAGAAAATATCACCATCCAAGTATATATATTTTTTTCCTGTGCTGCTTGTCTCCAAGTAAGATTATTTGGACATAAATCTGTTTTCTAAATATGAAACACAAGGCAGCCTACAGCCATCATGACTACTCATCAGTCTCTTCAGAATAACCCTGCTAGGAGGAAGCTCCAGATCTTCACTTTATTTAATCCTCTGGTTTTCTTTTTGCCAATAGTAAAAAAAAAAAAAAAAAAAAAAAAAAAAAAATCCAACTATAAAGGTGTTTGTCACACAGACAACTTGCTCCCAAAAGTCTTGATTCTACAAAGCACAGAGTGTTCAACTGAAAAGCCAGTGAAATACTTAAGCATTGATTTAACTTTAAACAAGCAAGCCGACTGATTTCAGCAAGACTTTTGGCATAGCCGCATCTTGAAGCAGCACACAGCCAATATTTCTGACTCAGGAAAAGTGCCAGCACACGTGTTTAGTTGTACATGTAATCAGGAAAGCCCTTGAGCCTGAGGTTAAGCAAAAGACTTTTACAGCACTAAATATCCATGAGAGAATAGATGTTTTTGCTACCAAGATGACATTCAAAATACAATACAGGTACAAAAGACAACATACACAATTACCAACTCAATGAGCTGTCCTCATTTGCAAATATTCCAAATGGAAAATAGATACATTAATGCATGATTGCAACTCAGCACATTTAAAGTGTATCTGACTTACCTCAGGCTGTTCTCTCCTGCCTTACATTCAGACAGAAACCAAATTAAGGCAGTGTTACAGCTGTTCATTGGGACTTTGCAGCTCTTCTATCACATCAGGTTTCCCTGTAAGCCAGCAACACCTGTGAACTAGCTGCATGAAGACCCTTCAGCTGATCTCAATTTGAAGAAAAAAATCAACTACAGGTGTGTAATGGAAAATCTTTGGAGCAACACCAGGATTTTGTCGGAAGATGTTTTAAGACATGGCTCTCACAGAATGCTTGAAAGCACTTCAAGAGACTTCGGTTGTCCCAAGGCAAGACTGGCTCTAGTCACATCATTCTCAAGTAACACGTGTTCAACCAGTTCTTAAAGACTTCCAGTGATAGACATTGCTCCTTATCTTCTCTAGGCAATCCGGTCCCCTGCTTCACTATCCCTCTTCTTTGAATACCTTAGATGTCTCAGGCTACTCTCCCATGCTTTAATATATGTTATTTAAATAGAAATAACATCCTTTTAAATAAAAGGACATTAAAAGCCTGCAGTAGATAGGGAGAATAATTTGTTCCTTGCTTCCTTGTTACATTCTTCTCACATTTAAAAACCTTATTGCATCTTCCCATAATCTCCACATCTCCAGCCTAAACAGACCTGATTCTTTTCCAATTCCTTCTTAGACTATGTTTCCTAGATCTCTTTTTATTATCTTGGGGATCCTGGGAACCCCACATTTCAGCCACGTTGGTTCTGCTCTAGTGGCCAAAACCACCAATATTTCTGAATATGATAATGGAGAATTTTGAAAAATCATTTTTGTAATGATGTGCAAACTACACTGACATTTAACTACTGTAGAAGTATCACTCCATATCTTGAATTCAAGATTTAGACTGCCTTTTGCATATGATCAGCCCTTCCAAATTTTGTGTGCTCACAGAAAAATCCACCATTGGCTCCAGTGTGCTCAGGGATTTGGGTAGAGGAAAAACAACAGAGGCAGCAAGCTTTGGCTAAATAAGAATGATATATCAAAACACCCAATATTTTAATGAGAGAAACTGAATATCCACACATTTGCACTTATGTACAATTTTTGTGATATATATATATATATATAATTTTAAGCTGTTTACAAATAACATTTAATGCTTCAAATATTACATAATGTTGATATTATATTTCTAGCAGAAATAAATATATTGCACTTAAAAAGAAACTTTTCATTAGATGTTGCTTCATAGTTTATGTTAATAACTTCTTTTTCCATAAAAAGATTTCCCCCTACCCCCACCCCATACACACAAACACAAACTTCAGTACATGGTGAATGTGCTCACGCAATGCATTATAAACAACAAAGTCAACACAGCAAACAGCAGAATTGTGGTACATTCTGTTAAAGAGGTTACATCCAGTTTTTACCTTCCTCATTTTTAAACCAAATCTTTCCTTATGTTTCTGAAGGTACGAAAAAAAATTGTTTAAATGTGCTAAAGGTAAAATACAGCAAACTGTATTTTTTGTCCTTAATCTATCATAAAATGTTACTTCAGTTTACTTAAATCACTGCTTAGTTTTCTTTTGAAAAGATAAAATAAAGAAAAAGAAGTTGTTATTTTATAAAGTAGAGACTATATTCAAGGACAGTCTATCACAGAGTAATACATAAATCCTCTGGCCAGCACATAAGTGGTTAGTAAAGAAACCACATCTTCTGCAGCCAAAAACACTCTGTAAGGAGTAGTGAGAATAAGATCTCACCAAAACAAAAGATAATCTTGCAGTGAGTGAACATCACCCCTCTGCAGATGATGAGCATAAGCTCTGAGGCCAAAACTTCCTCCCAGATAATGAGCCCTAAGTGTTACACTGATCTCACTTTTGCCTTACCCCTTATCTAGGAGTAAATTACCACAATTTGTGTTAACTTCCAGTTTTGGAAAGCTCCCCACATTTTTGCAATAATTCTTATTGACATTTCTGTTTCTCTATAATAGACACACAAATAAAGAGGATGTAGTGCATAAACAAGTGCCAGCCCAAACTGTTTCCGTTTAAAAGAGGTTCATTTACAAATGCTGGTTAGTGTTTGCTGGATGTTGGAAGCTGCAACAACCTAATATGTGTATATGCTCACACAGCCTACATTGATAAAGCCTTCTAGTGAAAAATTTGTTGTATTTTTTAGACTGCAGTACAAGGATGTTAGCTATCGTACAACATACTATGTTGGAACTTGCAGAGAAGCATTTCCATTCAAATCTCTGCACCTTTATCCACTTGGTGTTTGTCAGCATATACCTGGAAGAGTACCACTGATACCAGTAAGACTGAATCTTTGAGTGTTCCACAGGACATATAAAGCAATGCTGCAAACCAAACAGCCAAATTTAAACTGTTTTTGATGTCTAGCTTCACTCAAGGCTCCATAACTTGAATGAGAAAATAAATAAATAAAATAGACAAATGCATCCACATCAGTTTTGTTAGTGTTTGGGATGCTTTTGTTGGATAAAATACCCAAGGCTGTTGACTATCTGTGGATAAAAAGGTAATCCAGAAAACACACAAAAGCATTCTTAACACTTTGGAGCATAATCTTATCATTCTCTTTGAAAAGCATATTCAGGCATGTTCTCTCCACCCTTCTTAAAAAAAAAAAAAAAAAAAAAAAAAAAAAAAAACAGCACCAGTTTGCTCAGCCAAGACAGCTCATAAAGGTGAACAGCACTTCTCAGGGGATATAAAATGTGAATTATATTGGAAAATAAACTCTAGATTATATTTGGCATTCCTAGACCATCTACAAACAACAGATATAATTGTGACAGCAGTACAGCAACTCCTTAAATAAATGAGTTATTGTCAAAGTAGTAGAGTTGTGTTGGTTTTTTGTTGTTGTTGTTGTTGTTGTTGTTTTTTAAGGCAAATAAATCTCACTCTCTAACCAATTAATTTCTTTTTATTTCTTTTTTATTGTGAAATCAATGCTGAAGCAGATTCATAGCTGGTTTTTAGCTTTTTATGCAGAGTACCTATATTGTTGCTGTCACAGTTACTGTCCAGGCAGTTTGACTTTATTTTTAGGTAAGAATGTTGAATGAAATCCTGTCTCCATTACAGACAAGAAATATACTACTGACCTCAGAGAAGCAGGAATTTTATCTCGGAATCACTCTCATGCTGTCCCTTGTCCACAGGAAGGTGATAGGGACAGGGAGAAGAAATTAGGTGGAGAGAGAGGTGTGAGCCTTGACCGGACTGGAAAAATCAGGGTGTGGATTTGATTTGACAGATAGGTTTCTCCAGAAACCTTTCTTGATCATCTTCAAAGTGGACCTCATCACAGAGACTCTTGAGGAGGCATTGGCCTTATGTTTTTATATAGGGAGAGTCTACTGCCATATTTTTCAGATATGCATTGCATTTTACTTGTAGTGGAAAGCTCTTCTCTGTCTTTCACTTGATATTTTGGTAAATGGCTTTGTCAACATCCAGTTTCATTCCTTCAGGAAGTGCCTGGAGAATTTTCTATGAAACATTATCAGGGGAATTTGTGTATGCCTAATATTGGTATTCTTAGAACAGGGACTGGGAAAGGGCTGAAAACTGTACATTTTTTTCTCCACCTTTGCTTCATGAAGGAAGGGCAGGTCAATGTATGAGCAGCCTTTATGTAACTTGAAAAGCTTGCCTAAATCAGCCTACCTGTTCCAAACTTGTTTCCAGAGCCATGCAAAAGCTGCCTGCTTACTTGACCACTTCCTGATATCAGCATTAAAGGTACTGGCTTGACTTGTTAACCTAACCATGTTCCGTGAAACCCCAGATAAGTTGATGGAGCTGCAGAAGGAAACAGATACAAGAAATAGAACTTCCCCACAGGCTTTAGTGAACATCATCATAGGACCTGCATACAACTATGCGTATTTCTTACAGAAGTCAAACAATTGAAGGAGATGTATTAAAATTTCCTTCCAAATCTCCCCTGAAATTCTCACAATTGTGTAATTTTATATGTACTCGAAGAGGTATTTTCTTGTGGGTCTTTTCTAGCATCATCTAGATTTTTCTAGTATCATCTAATTTTCTAACAAAGAGTACTTTTATATTAACCCAGGTCATGAGTAGGCACAATCTTGTAATGTGCACCTTTCAGATGAACCTGATAGCCTGGAGCAAAACTTAATATTTTGACATATCAAGACAAATTTAGTCCACATCTGATTCTAAACCAGAGCTTTGCTCATTATATGCTTTTATGGAACTCCTTTTGGTAGCTCTGGACCCAGATACTGTAAATAGAAGTTTGTTTTCATTCACATGCAGAGAACGAAAGCTGTAAATTTCCCCAGGTAATTTTTTTTATCAGAATGTCCATCAGTGAGTAGAGGGAAATTAGGATGATACTGCAGATAACTGAGGTGATTGTAAAGGCCAATTTGTGGGATTTTAAACTCATCTACTGGGAAATACATAAAGATGGCCCTTATCTGTGAGATGCATGCCCCAGCCTACAATAGAAACTGGGAATAGTCTGGGAGGTTGTCATTGCTTGGTGTGACTGGGCATATAAGATGAGGCAACGGAACAACAACAAAAAAAGCATGACTTGCCTTGCACTTTGCTGAGAGGGGAGGTAGGTGGCTCGTTGTACTGCTCTCCACTTCCCACTATATGATGCCATCACCCACTAGCCAAGAGCAGAGGAAAACAGTCCTTTTGGCACTGTTTTCCAATGTGCTCCACTTCTGCACAGAACTTTGATATATGGGATTGGATTGCTAGTTCTTGTTTGTTTGTTTGGTTTTAACCAGTAGATGTCTTATCATCTATAACTTGGATGCAACTGTACACAGAAACTCTGTGTTGACTTCTTATTTACAGTGAAATCCCAGTTCCCGCCATGCAGAAAACCAGCATCACACTGGTTCATTTTTCAACAGTGCAAAAGACTCATGCTAGCTCTCTGCAGAGAGGTCAAATTTTCCTATGACTCTACAGTTGTATTGGACACAATGTGCTAGAAAAAGTCAACAGTACTTTGAATGAGAACTCTAATTGCTAACTAAAAAAGGCAAATACGTATAAAAAATATATAGGCAAAGTTTGACATTGAAATTTTCCCAAGAACACACCATTCTACTGGGACATGAGAAAACAGACAATACAATCCTCATTTACCTGACCAAACAACATGTCTAATAACAGGCATGACCAAATGCAAGAAAATTAGAATAAGTAGAAGGATACTCCAATGCCATTCGTCTTATATGTTGATTACTGATTGTGGGTTGATCTAGAATCTATATAGAGACTGATCCATCCTGAAATTCTGTTAATGGTACACATTTGCAGCTAGACACAGATCTTTAGTGGCAAGCACAACAGCAAACAGAAGCTTTGATTTAAAGATTTTATGTGTTGGGTCTCTAAGTTTAAGTAATAGATTTTCCAAAAATCAATGTTTTCCTTCATGATACCTTAATAGACAGCTAAATCGCTCCTCCTAGGACATGGGACAAGCTTATTTTTAGACCAAAGGACAGAATACATCATTACTGCTACAGTCCTGTAACACAGTTCTTTTTGGAATTGATAATTGTTTTATGAAAGAAACAGAGAAAGAAAAAAAAAAAAAAGAAAAAGAAGGAGAAAAAAAAAAAACTGGTTAATAATTTTCTCTTTGAGGCTATATAGCAACTATGAAATACTGCTCTTGGTGAATATAAGACAGACTTTCAAAAAGGACAGTGGCCTAGGACACTTTGTCCTATTCCCAGCAAAAGTATGTTGAGATAGCCCAAAACATGCTCAAAATTACAGTGACACATTTTTCTGTTTAGACGCTCATTAGTCACAAGGAGAGATGGAGATGAGTGAGAGTATTGCCTTTTTCAGAATCCTTCTAGCATATGGAAAAAGACCTATACACAAATAATTTGTACACTGCTGCATAAACGTATACTTCCACGAGGCACAATGCACCTTTGGAACAACCTGCACGTGACCAGAAATCCTGGGAACTTTGGGATCCACTTCAACTGTGCTACACATAGGTCTGTGAGCAGCTCCAAGCTGCATGATCTCTTCTTGTGATCCCTCAAGGGAAGAATCAATCTCCATTATGCATTTTCTTAGCTGGTTTGTTACGAGTTCAGAACTGTCCTGCCACAGGCCTTTCAGGAAGGTCCCTTGTATTTTTTCATACCAAGCTTGCACATTTAAAATCTCGCATTTCTCTTGTCTTTCTTCAGTCATACAAATGGCGTCATCACTGCGGAGGAGTGACGCAGTCCCTGGATAGCTGCATAAGGACCCTGCTGAAAATAATGGTGGTACCTAGGCATGTGGAAGGAAGGGAAAGTGGGGCCACTACCTTGCATGGAGCTCGCTATAGCAGAGGGTGTGAGAGGCATTCCCAAGCGGCTGTATGGAGGCAGAGATCCTTGGATTGGATGAGGAATGGGTGTAGCTATGGATGCAGTGCTGGTACCCAGGGCACTCAATGACTGTGGATGCTGAAATCCAGGAAAACTGGTTGAGGAGGATACCCAGGAACTGAGGGACAGGTTATCAGATGTTGTAAAAGCTGATCCTGCAAACAAAGAGAAAGAATGCCTGATGTTTGCACTACAACACACAAAGCTGGTAAAATAGCAAAAGGGGAGGAAAAGAATCTTTTACAGCAAGGCTGATTTTAATGACAAGTTGTCACTGGAAATTCTTCTCAAATGCTTCTCTCTCTATTGTATCTATCTTTATATTATTATTTGCCAATTGGTCTCCCTCAACCCTACATCTTAGAAAAAATTAAATTGTAAGAAGCTGGTTGTAGTTAGTTTGAACAGTAAAATCAATTTGTTTTCATCGGACGTTTTTCATATTAGACACTTAAAACCTTACAATGCTGGCACTAAACACTGAAGCATCTACTGTTATGTGGAATGACACTGCATTACGTCCCTGTGGTGAAGGCATGGCTGTAGCTCTCCATATCAGATTATCAGTAGAACAGATTAAATTTTTCTAAAATTTCAGTTTGGCAAAAGTATAGAAAAAAGTCATTTACACTACAAGGTTCTGGATTTTGTTCTGCTGGCGGTGGTTTTGGCTTGGTTTATTTTTTATTTTATTTTATTTTATTTTCTCTTTAATCCCAGGAAAGTGTGTTAACACTGCATCTTTTCACTCAAATTGACTTTTTTTTTTTTTCAAAAAGCTGTTATATGTCAAAACATTCTTATTATTTTTCCAACTGTGTATAGTGCCACTAGTGCCACAAGAAACAAGGGCGATACTAAATCAAATTAAGAGATGGTGGGTTTTAAGTGAAATACACAAAAATATTCTAAACTCAGTCTGAAGATAAATAACTACTTTTAATTCAATATAAGTAGTTTCATTGCCATTTTTTCCATCTGAAAAGTTCAAAAGAAAATCTCTTTTCATAAACTGTCCTTATTTAAAACTTTTTTTCTCTGAAGACAGCAGAATTTGAAAAAAGGAAAAATTGTATTTTTAAAATATAACTAATTTATTATATACAAATTATATGTAATAACTTTTTTCTTTTTTCTTTTTTTTTTTTTTTTTTTGACAGTAAACTTTTGGGGAAACCAAAGGATAACTTGTTTTGATAACTATAGATGATCATTTTCAAATAATTGGGGAGGGGAGGGGAGGAGAGGGGAGGGATTATCAAATAGACTCTATTCAGGAATAGATTCTCAAATCAGAAATCTTGATTAATTCCTACTCTGGTTAATAAAACAAGTCAACCAGTGCAGTAGCAGGAAGCAGAAATCGTGATAATTCAGCAGTAGAAACTGACTTGAATGAAATCTTGACCCTACCACTGAACCAAATCCTAATTGCTGGGAAATTAGGATCCAGAGCCAAACTGCAAGGATAACACCATACTAACAGACCAGAGCAAAAGCCTTTACAAAGCAAGGAATATCTGAGCATTACTGCACTATCGTGAAAGCTGGCTACAAATCCAGATCTTACTAGAAGATGTACATTTGGCTCTGTTCCAGATGGCTACCATGAATCTTGTATGTTGATGCTGGAACACAGGCTCCCAGACATTATGCACTGAATAGTTTTGATTTATTTCTTATCTGTTAATTCCTTTGGAAACAGACTTGTTGTGATAAATATACTGTTGAAGGCTAGCCACTTCTATCTTTAGATGGCAGAAATTAGTTGAGATGAGAATGCTCTGTATAGGTGTTGAAGTAATTTGAAATAAATAGCAGTGAGAGTTTCTTCTTTCTACACAGAACAAAGTATGCCATTACTTCTCATGAGGAACATCCAGAAAGACCCTTTCCTCCTCCAACTGCAATGGTCTCTAATTACAACCTAGTACTCCAAAAAGTCTCACATATCACAATTGCTGGATCCGAAGAAATGCATTCTAATAATTCCGGGGCAGTCAAAGCCTCAGAAAGCTTCTTACACACACCACTGAGCAGCGTGTATTTATTTAGCTATCAATTCTCATATACCAGGAAGGACACCCCTCAGTTTTGCATGCCACATTGTTTTCAATTGCATCAGAAAAAATAAAAATGTCTGAGCAGTTTCAATAATAAACTCTCTTTATATCTCAGAGAACTTTTCATTATTTAAGGACACAATAGCCTAACAGAGTGAAGGCAGTACAAGTTACTCATCTCCAAGAACAGAACATGCAACTTTGTGCATTCCTCTGGTTGCCCAGGACAGTCATACCCTTTGCTAGCATATGGCTCCCAGATTAGAAAAAAGTTTGTTGCCACAACTCATTGTCTTTCTCACTTATTTGCCATGTTGCAAGTAAATAAATTTGCTAGCTGGCGGCTAGCAAATGTGACGCCCACCTTCAAGAAGGGCCGGAGGGCAGACCCGGGAAACTACAGGCCTGTCAGTTTGACCTCAGTAGCAGTCAAGCTCATGGAGCAGATCCTCTTGGGAGTCATCATGCGGCACTTGCAGGGCAAGCAGGCGATCAGGCCCAGTCAGCATGGGTTTATGGAAGGCAGATCCTGCTTGACGAACCTGATCTCCTTCTATGACAAAGTGACGCGCTGGGTGGATGAGGGAAAGGCTGTGGATGTGGTCTACCTTGACTTCAGCAAGGCATTTGACACCATCTCCCACAGCATTCTCCTCAAGAAACTGGCTGCTCTTGACTTGGACTGGCGCACGCTTCGTTGGGTTAGAAACTGGCTGGATAGCTGGGCCCAAAGAGTCGTGGTAAATGGAGTCGAGTCCAGTTGGAGGCCAGTCACTAGTGGCGTCCCCCAGGGCTCGGTGCTGGGGCCGGTCCTCTTTAATATCTTCATCAATGATCTGGACGAGGGCACTGAGTGCACCCTCAGTAAGTTTGCAGATGACACCAAGCTAGGTGCGTGTGTCGATCTGCTCGAGGGTAGGAAAGCTCTGCAGGAGGATCTGCATAGGCTGCACCGATGGGCTGAGGTCAACTGCATGAAGTTCAACAAGGCCAAGTGCCGGGTCCTGCACCTGGGGCGCAATAACCCCAAGCAGAGCTACAGGCTGGGAGATGAGTGGTTGGAGAGCTGCCAGGCAGAGAAGGACCTGGGAGTGATGGTGGACAGTCGGCTGAATATGAGCCAGCAGTGTGCTCAGGTGGCCAAGAAGGCCAACAGCATCCTGGCTTGTATCAGAAACAGTGTGACCAGCAGGGCTAGGGAGGTGATCGTCCCCCTGTACTCGGCTCTGGTGAGGCCGCACCTCAAGTACTGTGTTCAGTTTTGGGCCCCTCGCTACAAGGACATCAAGGTGCTAGAGCGGGTCCAGAGAAGGACGACGAAGCTGGTGAGGGGCCTGGAGAACAAGTCCTACGAGGAGCGGCTGAAGGAGCTGGGCTTGCTCAGCCTGGAGAAGAGGAGGCTCAGGGGTGACCTTATTGCTCTTTACAGATACCTTAAAGGAGGCTGTAGTGAGGTGGGGGTTGGCCTGTTCTCCCACGTGCCTGGTGACAGGACGAGGGGGAATGGGCTTAAGTTGCGCCAGGGGAGTTTTAGGTTAGATGTTAGGAAGAACTTCTTTACTGAAAGGGTTGTTAGGCACTGGAACAGGCTGCCCAGGGAAGTGGTGGAGTCACCATCCCTGGAAGTCTTCAAAAGACGTTTAGATGTAGAGCTTAGGGATATGGTTTAGTGGGGACTGTTAGTGTTAGGTTAGAGGTTGGACTCGATGATCTTGAGGTCTCTTCCAACCTAGAAATTCTGTGATTCTGTGATTCTGTAAATGCAGAAGTGTACCCTGTATATAGTATACATAAAATTAATCTTAATTAAATATTCTTTCCTCCAGTGATGCCTTCCCTCAGAATTCTCTTCAGAAAGAGAAAGGCTCTGACTGGCAGTTCTCACACCGGTACTCACCTTTGTTTGCTTTGTCACTCCCAAAGAGGGACATCATACCAGGAAGAAGTACAATTCCTGTAGGGAAGGTGCCTTGCTCTGAGCACTTCTGGCAAGGGAAAATTTAACGCCATCTTCAACAATAACTGGCCTAGGATCTAAGCTGATGTAAAGTAAGGTAATCTCCAAAAGTATTCACAAGAATGGCATCCTACCAGCTAAGGAGTTGCTCCAGAAACTCCATAATCTAAGGAACTTGCTCTTAGAATAGATGTGTGTGAACACGCCCAACTAATCACATTTTGTTGAAGAGCAACTTGCAGTTAAAAATAAGTGTGTTTTCCCTGCACAAGTCCAAAGAGCTTATGACCAGAAATAATGCTCTTATCTTAGCAACACTGTATGAAGTTAGAGGACAAGACAAGGGCACTGCCAGCTGGGCGGCGGATAGAACTGCTTTACCTCAAGTGGCTGTTGCATATCAGGCAGGTCACAAAGTCACCATGCAAAGTATAATGCAACACAAGTTTATGCTAGTCAGCAATCTCACAAGATGGATCTATTTCCAGTGGCAAATTATGTCAGATGCAATTTGTCCAGCAAGTCACCCCACAAAGAACAACTCTGTGTTGCTACTACTTCTGTGGCTGCTAAAGTAGACAAACCTAAAGCATTTGAGGTGAAGTGCCCAAGCAGAAAAAGCACATTTTAGAGATCATGAGACAAACAAATGTCAATTTTCCAGGCAGCTATGGACTTCTCTTCCTGTAGAGGCAAAACAGGTTAACCACAGTCTGGCTGAAGGTGATCAGAGCCAAGTCCTCTTGGCAGAAGGCTGTAGGGGCAGCAAAGGGCATGTCTACATTACCAGTGGTGCTGAGCCACAGCTTTAAAGTCCTACCAAGGGATGGGGACTCTTAGCTTGTACTCAGCACCTTGGCAATTAAGTTGTATGTTGTTCAGCCATCCTGAAGAGGAAACAGCAATAGTTTTCTTCTGCTGGCCAAGTCTGTGTATGTATTTCTAGAGCTGTCTCCTGAACAAGCCCCCAACTCCGGTGCCACTGGCATATCAGGTGTCCAGAGGAGCCACAAGGGAACATGTATTCCTCTTTGTGGATTTTATGGCAGAGACAGACACCAGAGTGCAACAATATTGGCTGTAATCCTCTTTTTCTCAAGCACAGTTTACCTCGTGAGAACTTTTTCCTACCTCTGCTTTGTGTTGCCTGACTGTCATCTCCCAGATCGTCTTCTCCTCCATAGGTTCGAATGGGGGATCGGGCATAGGAATGCTTTTGGATAAGGCTCTCCACGCTTTCTCTGTGAAACAAAACAGCATGCTATACCAATAACACCTTAAACAGCTTCTTATCTGTTTCACAGAATAACCCAAGTCATTACCCTGTGACTGGCAGTGGACATTTGGACCTCAGAATGAAAAAATAATTCATTAGGTTAAAAAATACAAAGATGCTGTGTTGTTTTTTGTTTTGTTTTGTTTTCCTGCCCAGATCACAGCTTTCTCACACAGACTCTCTAAAATAATTTTGCAAAAGGATTACCACACAGCTTGTTTCTGGAAAAGCCATACTTGGCCTGTTCTAATATCCCTGATCACCTCTTACCTGTGTAGTGCTGCTTCTTTAGCAGATGAATTAGAGTAAACTTCTCACTGCATTTCCTGAATGTGATCTCAGACAGCAAATACAAGACCAGCACTCCTTACAGATTTGAAAATGCAAGCAATAAAACCAGTGCTCAGGGGGTATTTGTGCTCAGTGACCAGTCCATGTTCAGAGACACATACAGAACCATAAAATATCCTGAGTTGGAAGGGACTCACAAGGATCATCAAGCCTAGCTCCTGGCTCCACACAGGACCACCCAAAAATCAGACCATATGTCTGAGAGCATTGTCCAAATGCTTCTTGAACTAGTCCAGATCTTTCCAAGCAAGCTTTCATGTCACACTTGACCATCTGGTCTGGCACTCTCCCATTTTCCTGAAATTATGGGCAAGAGAAAGATGTGTCCAGACGCAGCCCACCTCTGAACATACTCTCTCTGTATCACGGCCCAGGCCAATTTGCAGCAGGAAGTCTACAGATACTACAGATCTTGTGCAGCGTCTATTCTGGGAGGGTAGAAGTGCCTGCCAGGCCCATGCCTCACCAGTGGCACAAAGCACTGAAGTCACCCAAATAATTTTTAAATAGAAGGAAGGCATATCTGCCCGATAAGCCATAGCAGTTTGTAAGGAAGATCCAGCCTTACACATTCCCGTTGCGTTTCCATGTAAGTTGGTGGAATAATACCAAAGATGAATCTGACCTCGGCACATTTCCAAAAAGGATCTGACCTTCTGTTCCCATTTAAGAAATTTAACTAGGGATAGCTGTTTAAAACTGCTGCTTGGTGAAAGTTTTGTTCGAATTCACCTTTTGGTTGTTCACATTCATTAATGCCCTTCATTATGAGAGTGTGGCTATTGCAGAAATTCCAAGGAAAAACATTTTCTAAGTAACAGGGTAAATCACAATAGCATATGTTTTCCTTTCCTGCAAAAAGCCCATTATAGTCATTTTGTCCTTGGTCTATCACTGGCATCATTACTTATGCTAGTCTCCTCAGAAAAAAATAAATAAAATAAAATAAAAAGGGATCTTATCAAAGTGATTTACTTGTGTCAGGATTGGAAGTGGACTGAAAGCAATGGCAGTTCCTACATAGAGGATGATATAATTGAATTACTGCTTTTTAAGTGATTGAAAACAGTAGGCATATCAGGGTTATCTTGAAGAAGATTTTACAAAGAAAAAGACAGATGGCATTGTTTACATTATGCACTGAATGCCTCTTGAAACTTTTTTTTTCATCAGCAGAATGTCAGACTGAAATGCAAAGAATTTTACTTAACCAAAAAGATTTTCTCAGATGAGTACAGAATAACTGAATAATGAATGATACCAGTATTGCCTAAGTGACTTAGATACTAGTCTATAAACATATGCAGAACCAAAGAAGACTAATCCTTAAAGGACTGAAAAATAACTGTAATTCAGGTGAGATTGTATTGTCTGTATTGAGTTTATTTCTAGTAAAGTTCAGCTTATAATGACAGACATTACTGCATGTAATATTATCTTGATGCAACAGAAAAAGTGTAGGCTCTAGTTGTAGTGCAATGGGCCAAGTTCATCTCTTAACCTCATTGGATCCAAAAGCATTTGGGGATAAATTCACCCCAATAAATTTACATTTCAATTACCTGCAGGGATTTAAAGCTAAATCAAGTGCCCACAATTATTGCAGACTAAATTCTTTCCAGATGGGTCTGTATGCTAGACAGAGAACTCTATTATTCTATATGGTTGTCTTCTTTTAAAGGAAAAAGAGAGATGACTTCTTAGTGAACCCTGAATCTGCAAAGTCTGAAAACAGGGAACTATGTGGTAGGTTTATTTATTTATTTTTAATGTTGTAATGTTGCAGGTAGTATGCTAAAAGCTTTAGAAGATTAATCTCATTCGTTGGCACAAGAAGCCTTTTCTTTTTTTTTTTTTTTTAAGGCAGAAGGAATGGTTTGAACAAGAAAACTTGGATCAAGGAAAGCAACTCATTTCACAAAAGCAGTTCCATTTGTACAGCTTGGATTTAAAGCTCAAAATTTTATATGCTTATCTAGCCTAACTACGCTGGTAATTTTAAGCTATAATCACAACACACCTACTAGTTTTTCATTTTGGAAGTTGAGGCTGTGATTCATATCATGGGTGCAAAGTGCTGAGGTTCACACAAGGATACAGGTAGCTGGACTCCACTGCCTTCAGATAGACACTCTCCTTTTTCATACAACACCTGCTGTAAAAATACCTCCAAACAGACCTATGAAATACAAAAGGCTGAGCAGGAAGCCACCTAAGCATGCAAGAGGAAACAAAGGAAAGTAATATATTGTGCATTTTTTCCACACATGAAGGGTATCCAAGCTCTCCCACCAAGTGTTTTTTCTTCCACCTAGCAAAACAAGAGCTGAAATCTGCACTCAGGTCTTCCCCGTCTCATACAAGTAATCTAGCTACCACATCAAGGGATAACCTTTGCTTCTCTTTGTGTTTCAAAGGAAAGGGATGGTGGCATCTGCACCCTGCTCAAATATTTCATGCTCAGAGAACACCACCCAGAGAAGAAAGTGTCTGCAACTCATCTAATCTATGGAAACATATAGAGTTTCCCACATAGGTTTGAAAAAGGAACTGAACCTCTTCTAGCCTTTGAAGACAGAGGTGCTTTTGGACTTGCTCCAAAGTAGACATGTAGCAGAAAGCAAAACTTCAACAAGACAAATTAAATGCCCATGAAATCTAGTTCAAAATGCACAAACAAACCTGGCAATCTGGACCAAGGGTTCCTGCTTACACATTTTTTTGTCAACCTGGAACAAAAAGACTTAAATGTCAAAATCTTCCTGGAAATCCTGTTTATGAAAGTTTGAACTGCTCAGAATGTCCAGAATATGGTGCTCCGTAGAATGGGCCTATATACAATTTTTTTATTTTTTAATTTTTTTTTAGAAATCCTAAACTATTGTTATACTAATAGCAATAAGGAAAGACTCGTTTATTTAAAGCTGTGGTTTTATAGTTCTTTATGCAACATCTTGAGGTATCACAGCATAGTTCAATGGATTTATGGATATAATTTTTAAGGTACTGAACAAAAATCAATGTTTGCCATTTTGACTGCTCAAAAAAAAAAAAAAAGTGAAGAGTATGAACAAAAATGGGATTTAGTGGAGGGTTTTTGTTTGTTTGTTTGTTTTTGTAAGAGCTTCTCTTCAGGTTTTTCAGACCTGACCCACTCTAATCTGCCTGACAAAGAAAGTGATTTTCAGTTGCTCAATGTTCTATTTCTTTACTTCTGTTATTCAGTTTGTGATCACTCATTAGCTAATACTTGCAACCTAACATTTTTAATCTTTTAATGTATCTTAGAATGCTATAGTTTCTTCTCTTAGCAATGAACTTCATTTTTAAGAGACTAAAAGATAACAGCTCTATACTAGAAAGATGTCTTCTTTCTGTCTCATCCTTTTGTGTGGCCTACCAATGAATTTCAATTTTTCAGAATTCTCTTCATCTCACAGTTACCCTGTGAATACCCAGATGGGAGAAAAACCCTACCCCCATGTAATATGTTAGTATGATTAAGCTGTGTTACATATACAACTGGATAATAGTAGCAGATGACAAGCTGGAGAAGAGCAAGTTAGGGGCTAGAGATGTTCAAGAAAAAGAGGAAACCACATGCCAAACAGAGAGGAAAAGAAAGCTCTTACTGGCTAGCACACCCTCTGAGAAGATGCTGAGGCAAGACAAATGTGAGGAGAGGTAATATAGAAAAGAAGCTTAGGCTGATCCCAACAATCTGCATTTTGACAGAAGCACACCTTGAGCCCAGCCCTTTAATAAGCAGTAGCTTATTACGAACAAAGTGTCTCTCTCCTTTGTGCAAGAAATAAACCATCAAGGTTTGGACCAGAAACATGAGTGAAGGACTGAGAGAATTTATCAGCTGGTAATATTTTGAGGTGCATAAACAGTCCCCTGCCATTCTGCAGGTTTTAAAGTCTTGGCTGAATATTTTGCTCTTGTCTCTTCCAACAAAGCTAATCTCCAGCTGGAGATGCTTTATGTCTTGCAGCTACATGCTGGGTCTTTGGCCATGTTCAGTTAACACCGTGCTGTATGTACAGAGGATCAAAAGTAGATAGGCAGATCCCAATATAGCTGACAAATCATTCACTAGCACTTCACAGACTAAACCCAAGGTCTTACTGTGGTATTGGATTTTCACTGGGAGACTGCTGGAAACAGACTTGGGAAGCAGCTGAGAAGGCCCTGTGTGAGGACGCTCACTTCCTCTTGCTGTCAACTTACAGAAGTTCTCTCAGGAGACAGTACCATCCCAGATTACACTGAGCAAGATCTTTAATCAAGGTGAAAGAACACTGCTTCTTTGTAGGTGTAAGCAGGCATCTCTCTGATGCTTCTTTATACAACTTTAACTGCATGAAGTTCAACAAGGCCAAGTGCCAGGTCCTGCACCTGGGGTGCAATAACCCCAAGCAGAGCTACAGGCTGGGAGATGAGTGGTTGGAGAGCTGCCAGGCAGAGAAGGACCTGGGAGTGATGGTGGACAGTCGGCTGAATATGAGCCAGCAGTGTGCTCAGGTGGCCAAGAAGGCCAATGGCATCCTGGCTTGTATCAGAAACAGTGTGACCAGCAGGGCTAGGGAGGTGATCGTCCCCCTGTACTCGGCTCTGGTGAGGCCGCACCTCAAGTACTGTGTTCAGTTTTGGGCCCCTCGCTACAAGAAGGACATCAAGGTGCTAGAGCGGGTCCAGAGAAGGACGACGAAGCTGGTGAGGGGCCTGGAGAACAAGTCCTACGAGGAGCGGCTGAAGGAGCTGGGCTTGCTCAGCCTGGAGAAGAGGAGGCTCAGGGGCGACCTTATTGCTCTTTACAGATACCTTAAAGGAGGCTGTAGTGAGGTGGGGGTTGGCCTGTTCTCCCACGTGCCTGGTGACAGGACGAGGGGGAATGGGCTTAAGTTGCGCCAGGGGAGTTTTAGGTTAGATGTTAGGAAGAACTTCTTTACTGAAAGGGTTGTTAGGCACTGGAACAGGCTGCCCAGGGAAGTGGTGGAGTCACCATCCCTGGAAGTCTTCAAAAGACGTTTAGATGTAGAGCTTAGGGATATGGTTTAGTGGGGACTGTTAGTGTTAGGTTAGAGGTTGGACTCGATGATCTTGAGGTCTCTTCCAACCTAGAAATTCTGTGATTCTGTGATTCTGTGACTTTTCTTCTGCTTTTGCTATTACTCTGCTTCCGCCATGCATCCGCAGCTGCCCCCTGATCACCATGACCCTGACGCTGAGGCATGTGATCTCAAGCCCTGCTGTTATCAAAGAGGGATCACCATCCCACAATGCCCCATCAACAAAGGTGCTGACACATGCCATATGCACCTGAAGCTATGGATTTTCCTGAATGTGGCACTGAGAGCACCCAGGAGACAGGAAGCCCACCTTCTCCTTCTGAGATGAGGAGGCTTAAGGCGATATACTTGGTTTTGGCAGAAAGCATTAGAAAAGCTAACCCAGAATGAGTTCGTTGGAGCCAGGCCTTGGTTAGCATCCATCTTAGATCTGTACCATGGATCTGGAGAGGATAGAGTTGATGTAATGCTCAGGCACCCCTTCCACTAGGAGACAGGTTTTAACAACCATTGAAGACAATTTGCAGAAGTAACAAAGAGCAGGTAGAAGATCCAGGCACTCCAAACTCATTCTCTACAGAAGTCACTGTCTCAGGAATGGCTATGGTGGAGGCGGGTAAAGGATGACAACAAATTTCAGGGCACAGTCAAGCAACCCATTAGCATTTTGTCTATTTGCCCTAACTATACAAGTGATAGGTAAGCAAAAAATTATGGATGTCCTCAGAATCCGCTCCCTATTCTTGGTGTCATGGTTTTTGTCTTTCTCTTTACAAGAAAAGCAATGTTAAAAAATAATAGAAGGAAAATAACAAAATAAAAAGAAACTGACAACCATGTTTTGCTTGGCTATTCAGTTCAACACAAAGAAAAATACAGAACAGGATATAAAGTGTATGAATTATCAGTTTGCAGCCTGAATGACTTCTTTAGTTCTGCATTTCAAAGGTTTCCTTTTTTTCGTAGCTGCCAGTTAGTATGTTTGGAAGAAAGCCCAGATAACAGAAGACATCAGAAGTGAGGTGAGGTGAAGACAGATGGAATAAATGGGCTGAGAAAGCACAAAAATAAACTTGTCGGAAGTCACACTGTAGTAGATTTTTTTTTAAGGGAAAAGATGACTAATTTGTCCAAGATGCAAGTGCTAAAAACAAGTCCTAAAAAAATAAACAAAACAGAAAAAAAGAAAAAAGGAAAACAGCAAGATGAACAAATACATTTCTATAACACCAGAAGAAGAGCTAACAACAAAAACTGTCAAAACCACTTTCAGATATCGCTGAGCCTTCATGTTTCTGTAGCTTATAGCTATTATTTTACACATGCACAAACATAAAGACGCAGATTAATTTGGTGCATATAGTTATTCTACTGGTAAACTAATATTGCTGACTGACCCTAGGAACCTAATACCTAATTCAGCTCTGAAAGTGTACAGACCCAATCCTCCACCAGAACAAAGTAGCACCGTTCCATTGCTTTGGTTAGAGCTGAACCAATTACAGCCACATAAGAATCAGGGCCCATCAAACTATGTTGGCTCATATGAGCTGAAGGTTAATTTGGCTCAAAATGTAATAGAGCCACCAAACGCTTTTGCAAAACTATTGGATAAGTATTGGATCAATGCAATATCCCAAGAATACGTACAATCTTAAGGAAAAAGTGAAATGAGAATTAATTTATGAAACATCTAGCTTTAGGTGACTGAGGGAGAAAGGATGAGTACATCTCCAAAGTGATGTTTGCTAGTACCCCTCATAATAAACATCTGGCTACCAATGGCAATTTTGGAAGGGCTATAAAATGGAGATGACGTACCCTGACTGAAGCCACGACAAGGGAAAAGTGATGTCTGAAGGAGGAGTATGACATTAAATATATCCACCCCACTTTTTTCAACTATAAATAGCAATAAGGAAAACAGCTATCTTTATACATGGAATGAGGACAAAAAGGTAAGAGGGAGAAACTAACTTTAATGTATATTAAATGTATATGTAATTAAAGCTTTTTCTCCGCATCTCCCATCCCCCCTCAAAAAAAAAAAAAAAAAATATATATATATATATATATATATCGAGACAGAGAGAGAGAGAGAGAGAGAGAGAGAGAGAGAGAGAGAGAGAGAGAGTGGCACACTTAACTCCAAATACAGTCCTACAAAGATCCATTTCACCCAGTGAATGCCACCAGTTATTTGCAACTGTCAGGCAGAGGATGAGAGATGAGGACCAAGGAGCACTGTGCCACAGGAGTCTGGGTAAAGTCCCTGGAAAATTTCCCCTGTGGTGGAAGCCATGGGTCTTGTCTGACATCATCCTGTCCCCTTAGCATGCACCGCACCCACATGTTAGGTGAGTGGAAAACACTAGAAAATAAACATTTTATACTGCTTTGCACAGGTGAAGAGAGAGATAATAAAATAGACCCAAGTGTAAAAATAAGCTGAGGTATGAGTGCTTAAAATCTTGGGAACTGAAGAGGTTTCAGCTGTCATAGAAGGTTTTCTGCTGGGGAAGAGGAATAACTGCCTGGTTAACAGGAAGCACGTTTAGAAGAACCATATCTGAAGGCAATGTTTCAGGTTTCATGTATTTCAGACACCTAAATGTAGGCAGGTAGTTCTTTCTAGATGTCCTAAGCCATCCAAGCCTCCTGCAAGGGTCTGAAAGGGTTGATACAAAAGCTACAGACAATCCATCCACCTCTGTGGAACAACGACGGCTGATGTAACCTCAGCACATCTGGAACAGCATGAGACACCAGGAGTTTAGGGACTGGAGTACCTGATGTCTCTCCTTAAACTCAGGGCTTAACTTCTTGCTACCTAAATGTCTGATATGATCACACATGGCTGGTCACTGACATTCACAAACCAAGAACTAACCAAACACAAAAGATCAGCTGGCAAGTTGGACTTGTTGGAGAACTATGACAAAGCCCTCCTTGACGATGGACATGGGAGTAGGTCACAGAGAGCATGCATTTCTGGCTAGTGGTAGGGGACTTTCAACACCCAGAAAAGTTGTTCTGGACCAGCAGTAAGCAGTGGGAGTTGGGAGGAAGGCAGCCTCTGTGGGGTGAACAGGTAAGGGATGGGAGCAAGGGCTGCTGCTCACAGCACATCGTTAAGCACATGGCTTTGACTGCTCCTCCAGCAGAGCAGTACCCATATCCAGGCATTAGCTCTATCTCATTTGCAGCCTTAGTACAATGTATCTCCACATTTCAGACATGAAGCTCCTCAGGGGAAAATTCAGAATCTGATTACCACACAAATCTAGCTGGGAAGCAGTTCTCTTATTTCCCCCAACCCTCAGTCCTTCCTTTCTCTGCCTAAAAAACACTTGGGTGTGAAGCCATACTTTTCCAGTAGCTAAGATATTGCCCCTCAAAGTACGGATCTACCTCCCAGAAGCATTACTAGACTTATGCAGCTGGGTATACTCCCTTAGTTGATTTAATAGTCATGAGTCCACACCCTGAACTTGCCTATCACATGCTGGAGCAAATAGACAAGCGATTTCAGGCCATTATAATGTTCCGTCAATTCTCGTTTGATCATTATGTTATGATTCAGTACTTTCATTGACTCACACTCTCTTAAACGATCACGTTTTTCTGTGGATTGTTTGCATATTACACTGCTATGGTTTTATTTATTTACCTTCTTGCTTTTAAAGGCTAACTCTTTACTGCAACCCAGAAGATAAATTCTGGCTCCAGATTAAAAAAGAAAAAAAAAATATTAGGTTCTGATTTTGTATCTTTTATAGCATTGGCAGTTTTTCTTAAGCAGAAGCATAAAGACATTCTCTTAAAACTTATCCCCAGAGTGAACTGATTGTTATAAAACCGGCATTAGTCTTTTGTTTAAAAAAAAAAAAAAAGTTATAATTAAAAAATAAAGATTCCTCACGTCCACATTACTGTGTTTGGCATCCTGTAGTCAACACCACAGTACATCAGGTTCTACAATCTGATAATTGCTGCTAACCGTTCAGTTTTTCAATCACAACCACTACAAGAGCTTTATATACATATATATATATACACATATATATACACATATATACATATATATATACATATATACATATATATATACATATATATATAACATAGAAGAGAAGTAAATACCACATAAAAAGATCAAAATCAACCACTTATCTAAATCACAGTAGGCATAGATAAAGCCTGTCCTGTACCATAAATAGATTACCACAAGTAATGTATGGGAGGAGTAGATTGTGGAAGGAATTTCACATCCTACTGAAAATTCAATATATATCAGACTCACATAAGATTTTTGCAACAGTTAAAAGCTTTGCATAGACAGCTGTGAGAACAAGCAAACTGGTGTAAGGTATTTAAATAGGAACAAAGGAAAATGTAGGGACTTTGATAGCTTTGCATTTGCTTAGCTCCTCTACTATTTCACAAACTTCACTAACTGTACATATATTATTTTAACTCCAACACATATAATGCAAACAAATTTAATCCTAAAGGCATTTGCAGCTTGAATTTCCTACATAGGGATCATAAATCTAGAATGGGAAGCCTGAAATCGTTAAAGTCGCATATTTATAAAATCATATTCAATTAGGTTAAAAAAGCGCAATTTCTGTCATCATGTCATAAAAAGATGTGTTTTTCTCTCAGATCTACTATAAAGAAAAGCTCCCTATATTGTTACAGATAGGGGCTGTTTTCAATCAGTTACAAGGAGCAATCCAATTACCGGATGGTTTAGTGCAGTAACTGACTCCAGGCTAATTTAATTTCTTTAGGTCTCTAAAGATCAATTGATCTGATTTGTTTCCCTCCCCAAAGGCTGTTTAGGAAAAAGCAGGCTTAAATACCTGGAAATGAAATACAAAGCTCTGTACACTTTCACACTACTTAGGTCATTCTGAAAAGCTGGAACTTGCGATAAATGAGTGCTCTTTTGGCCCTCACATCACAGGATGCTTTACAGGAGACCATTAAGATCACCACAGAACATTGCAGATTATGCATGCACATACTGTAAGCCAGCTCAGGAAGCACTGCATGGCGTATATATTCACAGTTTCTAGATAAATACTCATGTTTCATGAGCTGGGCAAACACGCAACTCCACTGCATAGTCTTTTCTCCAGCAAATATGTTTTTTAAACAGTCATCTTATTGAATTTACTAAGCTTACAGCTCGACCAAGTGAAGTCACATTGTACTAGTCAATGTAGCCCCTACATCTTGTAATGTACACCTCCGCAGAAGTTAAGACTGGAAATTCCCTGTTGTCAAACCTCACTTTACTATTTCTTTTGCTTCACATCAGATTTAAGCAATTTTGCTCATGCTAAGATGAAAGCTATGGAAACAGCATGCACTTGGAAAATGATTTATGTGCCTGAATATTTTAATGCTGGAAATTAATAAAACATTTGGTACGCTTGGACCATATCTGATAATTTAGGAGATTCTCAATCACTCGCTTTTGTTTGTCACATTTCTACTGCCTTACTACTTAATATACTGTGCAGCAGTTTGTGTTTCTTAAACACCATTGTCCCATAATAAGAGCTAAATGTCACCATTTAAGTCAAAATAAGACCTCATCCAAACGTGGACTCTCAAATCCAGAGTTTTGACGGGACTTCAATACTTTCCCACATTCTGTTTCTTGTATTTATTGTAGGTTTCACATTTGGATACCTTATCTTTCATGGCAACATTCAAGCCTGGGTTGGCTGCCTGTCTCAGGCTCTATTCTTATCAATAAACAAAAGGGCACTGTGGTTTCTGTTCAGCATTTCTGACTTTGTGCCATGTACTGTTATAATAAGATGTCCTCTGGAAAAATTCCCTTCGTATCCAGCACCACGATAGTCGGTTCATCAGCACGGAGGTAACTCAGTTTTTCTCTCAGCTTATCTATTCAGACTCTCTCAAAGCTCTGTCATTAGACGTTGCCTGTCTGTTAAACAAGGAAACTGAAATGTGAAAATCGAGGTCTGTGCTCTTTCTAAAGGTCCTTTCTTGACTATTTACTGCATACAAACCTGAGCTTTGGACATTGTCTACCATAGTGTTCTATCCAGATACCAAACTAGCTATTTTAATTAAATCTACTTTGGTTTTCACAATTTTCAACTAAGACCTTCACCTAAGAAGCAGTTTTTAACAGTTTTGCAAGAATGCACTGTAGTCCACAAGCTTTCTTTCTCTAAATTACCACTCTTTCACCCAGCTACTTAACAGATCACTAATGATCCAGTCACTAGTGGATTATAATATATACCACCATTTCCCAGCCATAGATCTGCTGGTATTGACATACTTTTGCAGTGCTGCAAGGAGGTTTTTTCTAGATATACACTCACTGAAGTCATATTCAATTTATCCCCTATATGCACCCATGAAAGATGAATCACAGCTACATCTGTATATCTCCGCATAGGAGCTTGGAGGGTTTTGGCCTCTCCAAATTTTCTTTCATGATCATATACTCATAGGAAAAATTGCATGTGCTATATGCATCTCCATCAAGTTCTCTTCCAGCGTAAAGAACACAGGCTGCTTAATTTGCTTCATTTGACAAACCATTTGACACGATATCATAGAAATGTGATATTCTGGAGGGCGACCAAGAGATCAAAGTTTATTTCCGACTCAGCTGTGGGTTAATGCTTCTGTCCCTGTGGCAGCAGTTGCTTATAATGAGCTGTACACACAAAACTCTGTAGTTTCAAGATAAAGCTTTCCCCTGATGAAGCCTGCGGTACAATTTTAGAGAAACAAAAATGGCATCTTTGTGGTCAGAGTGGGAGTTATGGGATTTGTCCTGATGGCAATAATTGCTGACTTCAGTGTCTGGGACTGCTGAAGTGTATTTTGGGAAGCTCTCCTCTCTCTTTTCCACTGTGTGGAGCAGTGGGGAGCTATAAAGATGTTTTTCACAGGACCACTGCCCTTGTTTCCTGGTGACCCAATTCACAGCCCTCAATAGGATTACATGACATGATAAGAAAAAAGCTTTTCATTCTGAAGTTGTAAAACTGACCCTCTCTCCCTTCAAGAAGCCCCATCAGGAAGATGAATATATTGGCCCCAACTGGAACAGATGTCAAAACGCAAAACAGCTCTTTCTTCATAAAGTTTATAAGTATTTTTAAAGGAGGTAGAGGAGGTTTACTACATGCAACAAGATAACTTTAAAACATTCAGCTTCTCAGGAGTTGAAAGCATGCTTTTCCTACAAACTCTCTTTATCTTATCTGAATGGAAAGTAAACAGAAAGTCCCCGTTACCTCTCGATATCAGTGAGTCTGGAAGAGTCCCGGAATCCTTTGGCAAAAGGGTTGCTGTCAATTTTCAACTTGGTTATCTGGAAACCCAGAAAAGAGCAACACAACATGAATATAGTGTTAAGGTACAGCAGCGTACAAATCGTTAACCTATCCATTTCTCTGCTAATTGTATCCATGCTCCTTGCGTGTGTGAGCTGTTCTTAAGATGCTGCAAAGCAGGGGAGGCAAAGCAGGGTGTGGTATACACATGGCAATGGACGGACTGAAGGGCAAGGTGGGCTCAGCCTTCTGTTACCCAGAACAGGAGGAACCCACTCACGTGAGACATTATTGCTTCCAAACAGTGTAACAGCATGAGTCAGGTAGTCTTTTAGAGGTGCAAAACACAGCACCCTGCTAACATCTGAGCTGCACACCAGCTAACGGAAGCTCAAACCGTGGGTTCTTATGCAAACTTGAGGATGCTGCTTCAGTTACACCACACTTTTTTTTTTTTTTACCCCTCCCTAAAACTGTGATGCAAATGCTCTCAGCCAGACCTACTAGCCATCACACATATGCTGGTTAACTGTGGGTTTTTTTTTGATTGGAAAAATGCCAAAGAAAGGAAAGACGGGGAAAAAAGTGGGGAGAACTCAGATTTAAACTGACAGAACCTGGGTTAAATGAGTAACCCCATTAAAACCATCACAATCCATGAAAACCAAAACACTCCTCCTATCTTCAAATGCTGCTCAGCAGCTGTATCCAGCCTTCTCTTAGTTCCAGAGTGACTCACGGATCAGGGGAGCCTCTGCCCCACAGCATCAGGGCTCCCCTCAGCTTTGCAGTGAAACTTCTCCAGAAGGGATGGTGGTTTCCACTCCGCTTCTTGGGAGCAGGAAAACACATCCTTGCCCTTGTAAAATTTTCCAGCTGTCCAACCAAATGAGGTTTGGTCAATATCACTTGAGACTTCAAAACAATACTCAGATTTGCCAACCATGCTTCTACCAGGAATTAAAATTAAACTGTAAGTAAGAGTTAGAAGGAAAATACAAGGTCTGTCCTGCAAGGCTATGAACTCCGCCAACTACAGCTGAAACCCCTGAAAAACATTGCCTACTGAGCACTGATTTCAGCCTTGCTTTCCTCAAAAAAAAGCCTGTATCACAGGGGCCACAACCTCATTTTTAACAGCTGGCTCACCAGACTCAGAAAGAAAAGTGATCTTTTCCAAATCCTCAGACAATCAAATGCTGTCACCAAGCAAAGTTATTTCAAAAATCGGTGGCTCTTGCTCTGAGGCACTGTGCAAGAGGCACTATGGCTCATCAATTGTTAGTGTGGGCTGGTCAAACAGCACAGGACCTTAGCATTGGCTGAGGATTTGAGGCCATCTCACCATGCAAACACACATAGTGACAACTCTTCCTGAATTCTACCCTTGTCACAGGATCCTGCAACAGCTCAGCAAGCCAGCTATGGTCTCCTCTGCTTCCTGAGACACCTGTTTCCTGGACTGGTGATGATGTGAAGAGCAGTGGGTTAGTGCCTCACGTACGGGGAATATTTTTGTGGCAGCGCTTGAAAACTACCTTGCAAAAAGGCAAGCTGTAACTAGTTCCATTGACTTAGATCACCAACACACGGAGCCAAGTGTACCGCAGAATCATAAGGATTTCTATTCATCTCTTGAGCGTATTTTCACCAATCAAACTTACATTTTCCTAATATTAAAGATTTGGTATGACATCACAACAGAAACTTTTTGTATCCACCAAAGCCAGATGAGACTCACAATCATTTATGGCCATATTTTTCCTGAGAGACTGTCTCACAAACAATCAGAGAACATCTGCTAGAAAGCATTTTAAAATGAAATCTGACCTACAATTCAACTCTGTGGCAGTGGTTTGACTGTTTAAATAAATGCATGCCCTTTAAATCTTAAATTATGAGATAGTTTGTTGAAAGTGTAATGTATTTAGCTTTTATCTAATAACCTCCAGAAATGTAATCAACCCCTCCTTAAAACAGTTCTGAAAGAAATGGCAAAAATGAAAAAAGGCTCCATTTTCATTAGTCATAAATAAAATGACAGCATCAACCTCTAGGGGTTCCGGAGATGTTCCATTGAGAAATTTTCCAGGACTTATTGCATGTGCTTTGGGAAGCTTAGTTTGGAAACATCTCTGATGTAAATATCATCAGTAAACATAAATTCATCCTACAGAAATAAATGTCAGGTTTAGCTGGGTTTGTGTCTCTTACTGTTCTAGTTTCTACAGAAAATTAAATGGAAAAAAAAAATAACCATATGTCCAAGGTTTTTGTTCTTGTGATTGCCATGTGCTGAATGCATTTTCTGCAACATTCAGATACAAGCCCGTGTCTACAATCTAGAAGTCCTGATGCTGAAGCCTTAAAACTAGATGTGGTGTCTGTTGCAAGAATCAGCTTAACACTATTACTGCTACATTCCCAGCGTATCTGGCCCCTTATGCCATGGTTTTGTTTTGCTTGTAACATTTAGAAATTAAACGGTTTTGCTTCATATTAAGAAATGCAGGCTTCTTTAAATAAACCAGCAGGTTCTTTAACTCTGTGATGCTGTCCGCCCACACCTTTGGACAGTGCTTTTTACCTTTTTACTTTTTTTTTTACATTTTTTTACCTTTTTACCTTTTTTTTTTTTAGTGCCTTCTTAACTTGGAGGAATTAGAAAGGGTTGTCTGTTTTGAAGTGCAATAGACATTAATCCCTTTAAACACATTCCGAATCATCCTGAAGCCAACAACATATTTCTACTGACTTAAATATTAAAGCTCTATCCACTGTTGAGCAAAGCCTCTGCTTTCTGATTGTTTATATACTTCCTAAAATTACGCATTAGCAATCCATTGTTTTCATCCCCTCCATTTTGTATATATTATTCACTGGCATGCAAATTGAAATTCAAACATCTGGATGTAATCTGGGCAGCGTCTGAAAAGCGTATCTCCGAGTGATTTCCCTTACATTTGAGCCTTACAGCTTAATCAGTCAACTTCTCAAACCCATGAAATCATCATGTGCAAACCAGAATATCACTCAGCTCATAGCTCATGGCGTAAAAGATCACTGCAAATAAGAACAGTTCCTTAATGAACTATAATTAGAAAAGAGCTAAATGATAATATGTAAACTGCCTCGTACAGAAAGAAGGGAAGACAAATGAAAGCCTCTTTCATGTTGTCTTTACTCACATGAATAATCCTTATGTCCCTTTGAAGTTAGCAGAAGTACTCATATACATAAGAATTACTCCTGAAGATGAATTGAACAAAACCACTACATACATTAGAGTGGAAAGGTAAGTTATATCAGAAACTTCCCCTAAGACTGGGGAAAAGGGGAATTTTTAGCAGTATGGGATTTAGTTAAATCTTTGGAAATTAACAACTGTACTCACCAATTGATTCTGGTAGGCAGTGACAGCTGTAAAAACTGTCTCTGGAAAAATAAATGTCCTGAACTCTTCAGATTTCAGATTTAGCAAAGAAGCTGTGTGATCTTTCTTCTTAATGATGTGGACCCTTGGCTGGTACTTGTGCATGGAGTTTAAAATGATCTGCAAGAAAAAGTTACAAGGCATTGTTCTGAGAGGAAGATTAACAGTACCCTTGAAGACTACAAAACAACAAGTTAAAAAATATCAAAAACAATTAACACTGCAGGGGAGACATCTGTAATCTAACTGGTCAGGGGCTGATTTTGGTGATGAGCAAGCTCTCCACATCCTCTAGGTAGCTCTTCACTTCAGAGGATGAATCTGTAGCCAGAGCCAGTCCAAGAGCTGGATTCCTTTCTCTCCTATGCTACTGGTGAGCACCTACCCATTCCTACAGGTGAGGTGCTACCTACCTGATTTTACTGCCTGCATGTAAACCAGTTTGCAGGTGTCACCTGCAAGGGTAAGTATCATACTCTTGAAAATGCACAACCAGGAATTGACATTTGCAAATTGTGCACATGAAAAAAAAAAAAAAAAAAAAAAAAAGAAAGAGAGAGAGAGAGAGAGAGAGAGAAAGAAAACCGGACAATAATAACAAAATATAAACTTATATCATCACCACCAGCACAAACTGGTTGACGAAAAATGAAACTTCCCAAATCTTTTTATTGTGGCAAACATTTAAAGCAACTGACTTGATAGATGCTCTTCACCGCAAACTACCAAAAATGAGAACAAAGAGAAAAAAATGGTACAGAATTCCCAAAAGACCAAGTTTTTTCCATTTTTTCTCATTAATTATTGTTCACGAGCCCCAAAAATAACTCTAAACCTAACGTACCAACTAACCAATTCCAATGATCACTGGCGTCAAACAGCGATTCCCACTTGCTTCAATTACCACTGGATGGAGGCCTTTTTGGCTGCCTCTAACCACAGCATTACAATATAAGAATTAAATACAGAGCTCGGCTTGCACCAGTCCTTGCTTTGGATATAATCACAGTCACAAGACTAAATTGGCAATGGTGTGGGTGGTTCTATTTTACAGGGGCCATAACGACACTGCAGCCAGCTCTGTACATCTGGAATAACTAATGTGCATTCCTCGGGAAGCGTTAACTTCAGCTGAAACACAGCAGAAGTGGGGCAGTATTTCATGCTAACTCAGTAAACAGGGAAGGTTGCATGCCTTTGCTTTTCCTTCAGGGCCAAATATTGCTATGACTTGCACTGTGACTCTGGGGGTTGCACACAGTGAGAGGAAAGTCATTGCAGCATCCATTGTCCTGAAAATGTCGTATGTCAGCCTCTACCAGCCCAAGTCCTTTCTCAGGTCACTCCACCATTGTATATATGCACACACAATGGTCATCAACCTTGCTGCTAATATCTCCGGCACATTTCTGTCTCTCTGTAAAATTTTGCCTTACCAGCTGGGCCATTGGACTGCTCTAAGCAGCTGGAAAAGATATTAGAAAGGTGGTGAGATTACTGAGGGGCTGGCCCACAGACCTCGGCGCTTCCCATGGCCTCTGGTGGCTACTACATCCACGCTCGGGCATGACATCTGAGCAGCAGCTGAGCGGAAGGAGGAACAGGCTGTGACACAGCAGCTCCCACACGTGCCCCTTCCTCTCACTGCTCTGTGAACGCAAACTGTGATAAAGAAACCTCATTTGTCAGACAACACCATGTAATCCTTTATGAAAGGTTTCTGAAACCCAAAGCAGACACAGGTGACGTCCTCTGCTACTATCTTCTACCCGACAGGTTCCCACCAGCGGCAGGTGGGGTTAGTCAGGTACCAAATAGTCAAATACAGCCCGTAGGTCACAGGAGACCGACAGCCAAGGTTAAGGGACCTGTTTCCGTCTCACTGGGGTCTCTGCGTGCAGTGCTCCTTCTGCCTCCTGCACATGCTGCCAATGCCGCAGCACCCGCTGACATTAAATTCAGCAGGATACTGCACAAAGATACTCCTTAATGCATCTCTGTGTGTCAGGGCCACCAAAACAGCCCGCAGGAGTTGGATGCCTCAGGTGTACCTCTCAGAGTAGCCCCCAAGGGTGGTCTCACCATCCAAGCAGCTCCCCACCACCAAGGAGTAACTGTCAGAAAGTCTCAGATGCTGTCTCAGGGATGCTTGCGCTGCTATTCCCATAGGGAAGCATCAGGTGTGCACCGACTTAGGGCAGCTCCCCAGCATGTGCTTACTGGATATACAGCGTGATCACAGGCCCCCAGCCCTCCCATCTGCCTCTGTGCTGACAACCCCAGGCAGGGGAGGATGACCGGGATCCGTCGGTACAGGATCCGGCTCGCAGCAAGGTCGGGCGGGCTTTGTAGGCAGCTGGCTCCCACTGACGGTCACCAGAGGCAATCTGGATGCCAGCTGCGAAATCCCCGAGGTGGCTTTGAATTCAGAAACTGTGCTGGGAATGCAGCTTCCACATTCGCTGAGGAGGAGAGTTACCGGGCAAAGTTTGCCTTTTAAAAGTGTGTGGGTTCCCAATTTCTGCCAGGCTAACTTTAAGAAAAAACTGTGTGTAACTGCCGGTGGCTATTCTGAAACCCTGGCTTTCACAGTAGGCCATGTTCACACCTCTGTGTTTGCTTTTGCAGACATTAATCTGTTTGAGTTTTGCTATCATAAATGCCAGAAGAGCAATTATGATAATGTATACACTCATGATTCACCTCGCCATAAACCAGAAATAATGCCACCACAGCTGAGTGCAACCGAAAGTCCTAGAAAAAAACATCCTGTGTGAAAAACCTCACCAGAAATCTGAAATATATCAAGCTCATAAGTGTACCACAACCAGAAGAATAGGAATTACTCGCTCATCTGCAAAAATCCAGAGGCAGAAGCCATTTCCTTTCTCTGGAAAGGATATCTGCAAGTGTTTCCATGGAGCAAGCTGTATGTCATGAGCACAGAGATAAGACTTCTGCCTAATGCCTGGGGAGAAAATGTACATAGCTATGGGGTTATGCATGCTGCTGAAGATACACGAGCAGAGATGCTTGCCAACTCCAAAAGTCTCAGAATAATGGAAAACAAACAAATGCTAAGGCAAACAAATGCCTCTCTTTTCTTCAGATTCCTTTTCAGGAAATGAACTCTACAAATAAAACACCACAATTACCTTAACAACCCAAAACGTCTACTGGAGGATGGAGAAAGCAAGTCACTAGAACAAACTGGAATGAGGCTGGTTCCAACTTCTGTACCCATAACTAGTATTTAAAGATGGCTTTTAGGTCATTAAAACTTTCTCAGGAAGCAACATGCTTTATCAAACATAATTAACATTTTAGCAGATCCATTAGAAAGATCTCATCAGCAAAGAAGGGCTCTTTCAAACAGAAGGGAGAGGTTTCAGGAGGCATTTCCATTCCCCCCTTCTTTCTGGAGCTCAGAAGCCCTGCTGGCCATACCGCAGCAAGCTCTTTAAAGGCTTCAGAGAAGGAATTTGCTCCTTCATTCTATACAGCACCCAGCGATGATATTCACACAGCTACACTAAGGCAGCACATAAAACCTGACACTCTCATTTAGAACACAAAACACCGCAAATCACTAAAAAAGGAGTGTTCTGCGATGGTATAACATCTGTCACACAAATCTCAACACAGCATCAAGTCTTCGGGGCTTATCCTTAACTGAACATGCAAAACTTTCCATCGACTTCAGCCATCCAAAGCCTCCGCGTAAAGAATGTGTTCCACCTCCGCTACTTCTTGGAAAGTTAACCGAGGGGCCCGCATCTCGTCCGTGTTCTCCCACTGCCTGCATGTGAAACACTCACATCTTGCTCTGTCACATGTCTCTGTTCCCGACAGCTTCTCAGACCGACTTCTTTTTTATGTTCATCTGTGCTTCTGGGAACTGCACAGCTCCTAACTAGTGTGCAATATACTGCTGCAAGCCCTTTATTAGAGGCACACATGGCCCCTGTTATGATGAAAAATGCTCCTTTTCAAATGCGCACGTATACTGCTCTATCATCACTCGGTGATAGAGCCCACAAATCTTCAGCTTTGCCCTTCTACAGATTACGAAATAAGAGAGAGGAAAAAAAAAAAAAAAGACAGCCTTTGCTAGTCAGGAAGGGAGCAGTTGTGGGAACTGGATTCAAGAAAAATGTATCCATAGACAGACCTTTACAAAAGAACAGCAGATAGACATCTAGTTTGAGCTGGCTTTCTCTCTTTCTCCTTTTTTTCTCTTTCTTTCCTTCCTTTTTCCTTCCTTTCTTTCTCTTTTTCTTCTTCTCTCTCTTTCTTCCCCTCTTTTTTTTACTATCTGTTTATTTCTAGAAGGTATTTTAAATGAAAATGGCTATGGTTCAATTTTTAGGTCTTGAAATGAGCAAAAATACTCTCAGATGAGAAGCCTTTGCACCGAACCCAGCTTAGGCAAACAGCCACTGCCTCAAACAGCCAGAAAAAGCAATAAGCAGCCCGCTACAGGAGGGCTTGCTGACACCACATATGCCATAATTACTCTGCTTTACAGGTTAGTTACCCCCCTGCCACGCTTCAGAGCTCAAAATGAGCCTTCCCTTCATGACACCTCATTTACCGACCCTGCAGTTACGCTCTTTCTTTTTAACTCTCCCGTCCTCAGCCTGCAAGCCCGTTTACCAGCCTCCAGCCCCGGGGCTTGTGACACCGGCTTGGTACCAGTGAGAGCTAGGACCAGTTTCCTGCAGGGGCCCAAGCCCACCCTGTGGCACTTTGACTTTCTGACATCCCTCTGTCATTTCACAGGCTGCTGAGGCACAAATTTTTTATCGTCCCATAGCCCTTGTTGTGGTGTCCCATTAGTCTTTTCTGTTTACTCCCTGCCCACTCTGCGTTGAGTCTGGAAGTCAAAGAGCCCAGCCCTAATAGGTGGCCTGCAACGAGAGGGAGCTTCCAAGCACACAGGGAAAAGCATGCGAGCCTGCTAGCCAGCATGTGTGGCGAAGCATGCTGCCAAGTCACAGCAAAGTGAAGGCAGAAGCACAGCACAAAGTTCACCCCCCTCCCTCCACTCTCTCCCTTTGATGCTCAACTCCACCCGCAGCCTTTCCCCACTGGATGTGACAGTAGGTTGCAGCTTCTCTTGACCCTTTCCCACCAGAAGTGTTACTCACGTGGCCATGCTGATCCAGCTCGTTGTTCGTGAGCTTCACTTTTTCAAACGACACCATCTGCTTCAGCAATTGCTCGCCCGTGAATGGGGAGTCTGGGTGCACGTACAGCCTGAAGGACACAGGGAAAAGGCTGGCACATCAAAACCTCTCCCAATGGTTGGAGGGCAAGCACCACCTCCGTACGAAGCGGCTAAGCCCGTATGATTTTGCTCTCAGGATGTGCAATGGTTTCACAGCAGTGGATTTCCTGAGAGTTCTGGATAATATAGGTCTGCTAGTCGAACAAGAAACATGCCATCTCCCCAAATGAATGAACGCCTGAAATATGGCCATTAATGAAAGACAGTAAAGCAGATGACTTGACTTGTTTAATTCACTGGAACATAATGAAGAATTCTGTGTCCAAGTGCTAGATTGCTCTCTAACCATAGTCATTATTTTATCTAGTTATCTAAAATGGAGGCATTAACTAACATTCACTGTTGTGTCTTTTCCCAAATGAAAAATTGATCATGTCCTTCCCTACAGCTGTACTAACAAGCACTTAAAATAACAATGACTACAGCTCCAAGAGAAAAAACATGGTGTCGTTAGAGAGATAATGGGGGAATGCAGATAAAAATGCATTTTTCTTTATATGTAACATTAAGCCATGATAATGATTTTAACCTGCACTCGATCACATGTTGGCTGTGGTGACATGTGTTTATAAGAGGTAGAAGGCTGCAGTCCAGCACAGTGGTCTGACATGAAAAAATTAATTGCAGCTCCGTAATTAGCAACCCACAACCTGGGAAATTAAGCAGAAGAAAAGGAAGCTTGGAAGACATGTAGATAGAATGATATATACATTATGACTAGACTAATTACAAAGTACTGGGCTATTTAAGAACAATGTTTTTATAGGAATAACATATTGCTGAAAATTATATAACTCAAATGTGCTTTCAAGATAGTGAATTAAGCGCTGAAGTAGAGTTCCAGCTTAGAGCGAACTAGACTCATTCTGCTTCTGTCAGTGTGCATTACCATCCATTGAGAGCCTGGCTCCCTCTCTCTGGGTGATGTATTTGGCCACACTGAGAGATTTCTTCCATCAGGCAGTGGGGCAGTGCTGAGACGCCGGGTTAGAGAGAGAATTTATTTATTTATTTATTTATTTTTCATTGAAGTATGATTTTGGTTAGGCAAAAGGAGAATGGAAAAACTGCTAGATGATGAGGTGTAACTGTCTGATAGACCACACGGTTCCCTAATTGAGGCATAGCCCAGCTGAAGTCCCCCAGGAGCACAGCTCTGTTGCTCAAAGAGGGAAGAGATTTGATCCTGGGCTCTTCCTTTCTGCCAGCAGAATCCCCAAGGCACAGTCCTGCTAATGAAACTGAAGTTTTACCAGCACAGCTCGCTTCAGATGGGCAGGATGTTTTCCTTCTATTGATCCAAAGTGCAGCTTGGCTAGTACACAGGAGGGATGCTGTGCCAGGGATCCTAACATACAGGGAACCTCACTGCTGCTGACTCTCTCGATTATAGTGTAAGGCTCACTAAAAATTATGATGCATCCGAAAACCTAAGAGCTTTTGTGAAAATCAACTTTGCCTTCCTGTTGAAAACTGTAAAAACTTGAATTTTTAAAGCCTCAAATTACCGAAGGCAAAGAAAAAACAATCCTAGCTGTATTGCTTCCAGCCTCTGAAGCTTTTCAGCCAGCCCTGTGATTTATTTTTTTTTTATTTTTTTTTTTTTTTGGAGCCTGACTCCTAATTTTGAATGTCTGGATAGCTAATACTGTTTACTGTGATCACAGAGTGTCAGGCTCAGCAAGGTTTGGCTAATTGGGACCAAAAAGCCAAACTATTTCAAATATGCGCTTGGGGAGTGAGTAAAGATCTTCATGTGTCTAAAACTGAGCACAATTGTTGTACACCATATGCAGTTAATGCTTGGCACTGCTTTCAAACTACAAATTGCCTGGATGCTGGCAGCGAGCTAACAGGAAAGTCACTGAAAGATTGGCACCTGGATATTGGTTACATAAATGTGTTAATAGACATTGCCTTTCTGTACCAATGTGCTGCCTGCCCACTGTGAGGGGTGATGCTACCTGGCTAAGTACAACTCCCTGTGCACTTCTCCTACAGCCTGATCTCAAGCACCCTGGAGAAGAGGGTGCAAAACTGAATCTATTGCCCTCCCAAGCAGAAGAAGCCGATGAGACTGGAGCAGAGGAATAAACGTGCACATTCCAGCACCACACACGAAACAACCCCAGAAGCAAGCACCAGCTCTGCTGCCTACAGCCAGCCAGATGTAGAAGGTTGCTCACTCAAATCCACAAAGACTTTAGGAGCCATATTTGGATGTGAATTCGGTCCGTGGTATTTCATGTTTCATGATATAGCCCAGGTTTGGGTACAGCTTCCCTCTTGCAAGTTTTGGAATGCTGCATCGCTCTCCTCCTGTTTAGTTTAGCAGCTGGTCTGGTCCTACAAGCCCTAAAGCTGCTAAGTATATTGCTTTTAACTACCTTAATATCTCAAAGAGGTAATTTTCAAAATTTAATACCTTTTAAAACTTTTATCCTTATAGTGCTCCATAAGCATCCAAACACTGCCATTTCATTAAATAAATGATTATAAGCAGGCCAAATAAAGTGGGGAGAATAAAAAATAAAAAACACTTTATGAGTGAAAGAAAGGAGGTAAAAAAGGATGAAGAGTGAGTAAAGGTACATGCTGAAACTTATTAAACTGACTATTAAACTGACATTTCTTTCTTACAGTCTTAGCAATTTGGAAGAACAAACATAAAATATCACATAGGAAATCTATTTCCAGATAGCACTTTAGAAGATTTACAAAAGACTCTCTGAAAAGTATTTTTATTCGAGTGTTCGTTGCAACATAAACTTGTCTGAAATGTTGACAGCAGGAAGACAGGGATAAAACTGCTTTTTGCAGTGAGTTCCCTGAAGGGCTAATCTTTCAAACAGAATCACAGAATACTTTTTAATTTCGAGAAAAGTTGTCTTGGCATTGAAAGTTATTTGTATAATAGAAAGAGCAAAGCAGCTAACGGGTTTGATCCTGCAAAGTCTTACACCCATGCAAAACACGACTCCTGGATAATTCCACAGACACCACTGTGCCTACGTGGATGTTGGCAGCAATGTGCATGGGGAGGAAGCACCTCGGTCCAGCCAGCCAGGCGCTAAGCACACGGAGAAGAGAGTGTGAGCGATAAATGCACGAAGAGCTCCTGACACTGGCGCAGGACCAAACCCCTTTCAAGATGCTTGAGGAGGACCAAGGCCTCCCACCTCAAAAGAGGCATTAACACTCCAGAAGCAATACCAGTATCACAAACACTGGTGCACTCTACCTCTTGACAACCTTTTCTTACTGAATAATACAAGAGGGAGAAAGTGCATATACACCTATGTAAGTGTAATTCATACAGAGAAAAAAATAACTCCTGCCTGTGTCATGATCAATAGTCTTTTGGCTAAGCATCCTGAAAATGAAAGGGGATATACAGCAGAGATTCACATTTGCTCAGAGGGGCACTGACCCAAAAGGAACCTTACAGAGCTCCCACAGCATAGTGGTAATTAATATTCAGTTCCAATAAGGTTTGACCCCAGCTCCACAGCAGCTAGTAGGGCAGTTGCTAATTATTTCAAAGGATCAATCTCTTGTCTTATGTTCTTGTGAATATTTCTCCATCGAATTAATCTATGCCAGGCAGCGTGCAGATTAGCGACCTTACTAAGCGTAACCCAAAAAAGCACTTGAACAGACAAATACTATAGGGACAACCCTGCCCTGAAACTGTTTCTGTCCTTCCCTTATTTTCTCTTTTGATGCTGACTCCTCCAGAGCAGGATCCATCTATATTCTTTGGGGTTTGATCAGTGTCCATTATAATACTTCAAATGAAGCCCTTAGATGTCAACCACATCTCAAGAAGAAGTTTTTGGCCATGAAAACATAGCCGACATAACTCCTAGGTTGCTGTCTTTAATAACAGCTTCTATGTGTGCACTTTCTCTTTACTTCCCTGAGTCGCCTTCCAGAGATCAGCAGTCAGCAAGATTTCAGTAGAGCTGTTTCTCTGAGGAAACATGCAGGATTCCTGCACTCATGCATAAAAATAAAAATAAACCATGCTGCCATTCCTTCTCTTACTTCTAATTTCAGTCTCTGTAATAAGCAAGATCTTAACCCCGGGCTAAGCCACCTGGAGCTGATCTGTGTGCCTGCGCTGAGCCCTCCACACTCCAGAAGAGTTTCTTTGAAGCCAGAGAGGCATCCACATTATTTCCATATCTCCAGCTCTGACTCAGCAAAGCCGTGAGACATGTGCTTCAGTCTTACTGGGCTTGGGGACTTAAGTATGTATTGAAGTGCTGTGCTGAGCATGATGAAGTGGGGGTCTGTGCTGAAGTGCCCTCCTGCCGTGCAGCCTGGTGCTGCAAGCCTCCGCTTCCCCACGCCAAAAGGAGTCAGTCTTTAATGACAGCAAGGAAATTATTTGGGAAATGAGTTTTCTACAGCATTTTCTTCCTGTGTAGAAACAGTGTTTCTGTCGAGAAAACAAGCTTACTTGTTGGGGTTTTTCTTTTCCCCTCCCTAAGGTCTTAGAAAATGTCATGGTTCCTCAACAAAAAAACCCTCTGTGCTGTAGAACTGATCCATACTTTGCGTGTTGTGTAAGAGATGACTAAAAGCAAGAATCAAATTATTGGTTACTAAACATTGGATACATTTTCCAAGAAATAATATAATTTTAAGCATAAACAGTGCTGCACTGTAGCATAGTATTTCTGCTTGGATTTGGATTGCTTTAAATTATATGAGGTCAAAATGCAGCAGGGAGGGCAGAACCAAGAGACAAATCAATGTGTGTTTGTTTGGTTTTCTTTTTTCTTTTTTCTTTTTTTTTGAGGCAAACTTCATTTAAAAATACATACGTGCATAAAAGAGCCTTTAGCCAAATCCTGTATGCCTTTGAATATTCAGTATAAATCAAACCTCAAGCAGAGATGAGGCCCGATTCTGCAGCACAGAAATTAACCAGAGTTTTGCTATCAAATTTGTTGGACACAGACTCCAGCTCTCAGAGCACTGTTTAAAAACAGCATGGAAAGAATAATAGCAGGTATTTCTTGAAAGAAAAAAAAAAAAAAAAAAAAAAAAAAAAAAAAAAAAAAAGACCAGCTTTAAAATCTACAAACCTTGCAGGGAGCGGAGGGTCAGCTTTTCCAGCCACTAACCAGGAAGACCTGTGGTAGGCATATCTATATCTTTTATTGTCCACAGGAACTATATCCATTAGCACAATGTACTTGGCTTCAGGATCCACTCCCGAGAAAGAAACCCTGATCGTGGGAAACATTCTCCTGAAATAAAGGCAAATCACAAAATAAATACGTGGAAGGAGAACAGAAATAAGAAGGCTTCAGAAAAGCTGCTACAAATAAGAGTTCTCTATTTAAACCACCTGGAAAAAATGAAAATATCTATTTATCCTGCTTTAGCGTGATAGAAATCTCATCCTCGGTCCCTCACAGAAAGAGCAGCTTTAAATCAAAACGATTTCTTTGAAGCAAAAGGAAAAATGGTAAAAGTGGAAAAGGAAAGGAGAAATGTATTTTTGCCTGTTAGTTATCAGCACACAAAGACTTCAGAAAACAGTTGCACCAAAGAAAAGCTGATTTCAATTTTTTTATGAGACACATACTAGGGCTAGAGAAATCTTTCAATTAACATTCTCACCAATTTTAGATGCACCTTCTTTTAGCCAGCTCACAGTGTTTCTGAGAGGCATTTTCAAAACAAAGCTTTCCCTTCGGCACTTAAATTTTGACAAAATTCAGATTTCTTGAAGCTAAATATTTTGCCGTAGACCAGAACTAAGGCTAAACAACTTTAAACAGCTTTAAAAATCGAGCTTCAAACTGCCGGTTTTATTCGTTTTCTTTTTTAAAAAATACCGTCGTAGCCGGCTAGTTAGAAAAATCCTCGGAAAATACTTTCGGAACAAGGAATTTCGGGGCTTACAAAACCCGACAAGCCGCCCGGCTCCTCCAGACGGCGTTTGGCTGCCGCAGCCCCAAAAAGCCTTGCTGGAGAAACCGGACGGTTTGAGCTGCCGAGAAATCTGGCTGGGGATCTTTCGCACATCTCTTGCAAACGACAAAAGGGGGAAAGACCCGAAGGGCTTTCCCCTCCACCCCGCATTTCCCGTGTCCGCACAGCGGAGTTCTTTCTCCTCTGCGCTGCTGCTGCCCACCCCGGGCTGCGTTCCTGCAAAATCTGGGCAAACCCAAACCTCTGCCCGGGCGCCGGGAACCCCCACTAGGCTCTCAACTCTCCCAGGAGCCGGTCTCGTCCCTGCCGAGGGGTCCGCGGCATTGCACCGCGTAAGACGCCGGGCGCAGGGTCGAGCCGACCGCTTTCACCCCCCTGATCCACCACCAAAACCGCGCTTTGGGGTGCTTCTTTCTTTTTCCTGCCCCTTTCTGCCCCCGCACTATTACTATTAAAAAAAATAATAATAATAACTACTTTTTCTCGGCTTTCCCCCCCCCCCGACGCCGCTTTGGGAAAGCGGCCCGGGGGCTCGCCCAGCCTTACCTCCCCGACTTGGTGATGATCATCTCGGTGCCCAGCTCGTGGAACTTGTCCCACAGCTCCTTGGTCTCCAGGCTGCAGGAGATTTTGGCCATCTCCTCGCTGGGGATGATGGGGGTGGTGGGGATGAGGGGCTCGGTGCACAGGGAGGAAGGGCTGCTGCTGAAATCCCCGTGGGGGTCCAGGCTGGACAAGTCGCTCAGAGGCTGGGCGCAGGAGGATTTCTCAACGAATTGCTCTGCGGGGGTCGAGGAGGAAGAGATGGAGAGGGAGGGCGTTCAGCGGCGGATGCCGACAAGGAGCTCTTTCCCACCGAGGAGCCGTTTATGGCTCGGCTGGGTCCCCTGCGAGCCCACACAGCCGCGCTCCTGATTAAAACTGGGGTGGTGATTTGGGGAGATGCCCCCCAGCCCCGCATCCATCCATGCACTCCCCAGAAACCAGCTGGGAAGAGCCAGCCGCGGGAAGCCGGGCAGTACCGCAGGGAGCTGGGGGGGGAGCCGGCTCCGCGAACGGCCGCACAAAAATTTAATATTTTTGCCCAAATCTCCAGTTTACAGTAGCTGAGCACTAGTTTCGCTTGGGTTTCTAATTGAATAGCGCGGGGAAGTTAGTTGGGGTTTTATTTCCAAAAGTAACTGAACGAGCGTTTAAAAAAAGAAAAGACAAAAAAAAAAAAGAGAAAGAGAGAGAGAGAGAGAGAAGAAAAGAGCAAAAGTAGCCACGTGTTACGCGAGACTGTGCAAATATGTCAAAAAGGCAGACTATAATACTTTCGGCCTACACTGTCGCCTAGACGAAAGAAAAAAGTTTGCAATGAACCCCCAGAATATGTGAAGTCTATCGAGCGAGGTGGTGAGGGGGAGCGGGCACGCAGAGATTTGCTTTTCCTAACTTCCTTCAAGCCCGAAAGTGAGCTTGGGCATTGGCGCCCTGAAAAGTTGCTGCTTTTTTTTTTGGTAATTTTCTGTGAACTCTTGGATGCGTGCAAGGACCACAAGCCGCAGAAATTGGAGGAGGAAAGAGATGCTAACGTTTTTTTAAAGAGAAAATTTGGGAAAAAAATAGAAATAGGAAAACGGAATTGAAGCCGAATCGCTTACCCGAAAAGCGCGAGGAGTTACAGTAAAAATCCTCCAGGATTTTACAGCCTAAAAGTGCCTCCCCGAGCCTACACCGAACAGCAAGTTTTTGTGCAGCAGGGCACAGAGCAGTCCCTCCTACCTGGCTTTTTAAAAGCGTGGGTTACTTGCAGGAGACGTGGGAGAGCCCTGTTTCATAGCAGCGAGGAGGACCGCGGCTACCATGGGGGTTACGGGACGAGCTGCGGGGGCTGAGGAACAACCCGCGGAGCCGGTGGGTCGCTTTTCGGGCGGAGGGGGGTTTCTGCAGGGGGGCAGCAGGGCTGGGGGCGCTGGGACAACATCCCGGGGCTGCCGAAGCTTTGGGAAGGGGGGTCCGGGCTGCCGGCCGCGGGGAGGGGGGTCCCCCAGGCAGGATGCGGGGCTCCGCAGCCTGCTCCCCACCTGCTCCCAGCCCCGCTCGCTCACCTAGCGGCTTGATGGTGCTCTCGGTCGGCTCCTTCTCCTTGGGGCTGCCGCTCGCCATGAGGGCAGCGATGGAAAAGGCATTGGCCCGCGAGGAGAGCTGCGGTTTGGGGGGCGCCGTGTACTCCATGGTCCGCGGCCGGCCGGGTGGCTCCATCGGGTCGGGTCCCGTCGGGTCCCCTGGTGTCCCCTCGTCGCAGCAGCGGTGGCTCTGTGCGCCCCCAGCCCCACTCTCCCCCGCCTTAACGCGGGGGCCGCCGAGATCCTATCGGGCGGCGGCCAATCGGCGCCGGGACACGTCAAGGGCCGCGGCCGCGGAGCTGGGGGCGGAGGAGGAGGAGGAGGAGGAAGAGCAGGGAGGGGAGGGGAAGGCTCTGCCCGCCTCGCCGCGGGGTGGGCAGGGGGCGGCCGGCCCCGCGGGGGGAGCCGGCCCCGCTCCCCGCTGCCAGCCCCCGCACTTGACTTTGGTTTTCCCGCACCACAGCCCGGTGCTCCTTTAAACGCGTCCTGTAAGCACACACCCGCAAATAACGACAGAAGCCCAACAAAAAAAAAAAAAAAAAAAAAAAACCAATCGGGGAATTTAACTGAAGTGCTTCGAAAAGGTTTGCCCTCTAAAACGACCCAAGAGCAGGAGAGAATCTGTCCCCACAGTGCCTCCCCAGCCCCAAAGGGGGCAGAACCCGAGGGGTTTTGGGGTGCTGGGGCACGGCGGGGCTCCGCGGCTCCGGTTCCCCCAAATTCTGTCTTTAAATTGGGAGCGCGGAGGAGCAGCTCCTCGGGTACAGCCCGGGATGGCAGCCGCTGAGTGCTCCGAAAGGAGTGAGGAGCCCGCTCGGTTCCCGCAGAAATCAGCTGGCTGTAGCGATATCCTGCAGCAATCGGGGCGCCAGTACCCATTTCATAAAAATAACCCCCCAAAAAAGAGAAAAGAAAGCCGCTCTCCAGCTGTCCGGTGTCTCCCGGGCGGGGGTCGCGCGGGTCCCCTCCCTCGGGGCTGCCGAGGAAGGCAGGGCGGAGTGCGCATCAGCCCGCCGGGGCGATGCCCTTGGGTTGTCCCACTAACCCGCAGCCAAGCACCCGACAAAGAAACGCCAAAAGTCTGCCTTTCCCTCCCTCCTGGGACAGGACCGGCCGGAGGGCTGGCGGGTCCCCGCTCGGACCCTACAAGTAAAACCCGCGGGGGGCTTCGTTTTGTTTTATTTTAAACGGGGGCCATCCACGAGGGAGAGAAAGCGGCTATTTTTCCTCGGGCAAGCTTTCCCTCTGCCCCACGAGAACCTTAATTTTCTTGCTTTTGCCCTCTCTCCGCCTCCGGTAGGGAAATGACCATGGTCGGTACGTGCAGAGCATCCCCCCGACCCCCTCTCGTGGGCAGCCCAAGGGGCTCGGCCCCGGCACCCCCCTCCCGGCCAGGGACGAGCAGGGACACGCGGGGACCCGGGGTCGCGAGGGGGGACGAGGTACAAGCCCTCTACGGACCCCATTCATTGAGGTGCTGCTTGGCTCTAATTGCGGGAGCTGCTTTTCTCCGCAGCAAACGCAGCTGTTTGGCAGCGTGGCACGGCAGAGCCATTTCGCTGCCCCTCGCCCTCTATTGCATCCCGTCTCTTGGAAGCGCTTTTTTTTTTCAGTTTTTCCCCCTCTTTTGCGTTTGCTCTGGCAAAACAAACTAACAAACAAAACAAAGCAAAACCAAAAAAGCCCCAAAGCAACGCCAAATCAGCGGGAGGTCACTGCACACCTCTTCGCGCCCGCCTAGCGAGGGGTTTTCGTCAGGGCGAGATCTCGCTTCCACCGCCGGGTTTTGGGGAGCCCCCAAGAAAGGTCTCCCTCATCCCTGGAAAGCAAAAGCGGCAACCTCAGCCCGTCGGTACGATGAGCACCGCTTCCTCCCGGCCCTTTCCGTTCTCCCTTCCCAAAATCCCGGCGAGAAGGAGCCATGGGGAGCAGAAACCCGCACACACCCGCCCGGCACCGCGTCGGGCAGCTCCTGTTTATTGATGCTTGGGTTTCCTTTTTCCTTTTTTCTTTTTTTTTTTTTTTCTTTTTTTTTTTTTTTCTTTCATTTTTTCTTTTTCCCATTTTCTTTCCATGCAAACAGCTCGTTCTGGGTAAAAAAGAAAAAAAAAAAAAGAAAAAAAAAACAAAAACACGGTTTATTCCCTCGGACACCGTCGCAAGAGTGCAGTTTCTGCGGGACCGCCCGGCTCAGCGGCACCGGCAGCTCCCGGTTCACCCCCTGCCTCCTCCTTCGCCCCCCGAGTTTGATGCGTGCGGGGCTCCCCCCGCAGAACTCGCCCCGGCTCCTCGCCCCCTGGCCCCGCAGCAAGCTCTTTGCCAGCGCCAATTCTCGCCGTGTCCCCAACGAAAGGAGCCGCGGATGCCCAGGTAACCGCGATCCCATCTCCGGGCAAAAACATTTCAATGTCACCCGCCCCGAGAAGGGGGTTTACGGGAGCAAAATGCCAGACATTTTAAGCCCATTAGGTATCTCCCAGATGCAAATCCGCCGGCGGAAAGAGAAAGGCTCTATTAAGATCCGAGGGCTGACAATTAGATTATAGTCCAATTGCCAGCGGATAATGTGCTAAAAGCTTTCCCACTTAGTGTAACTCCTCGCTGAAAATTATTCACACTTTGCGGGCTGCTGCACTCCGGAGGGGGAGACGGCTTTGTCCGCGGAGAGCGCGACCGGCCGGGCGGAGCGACACACGGACACCCGGACATACAGACACACGGAGTCCCCCGGCCAGGGGGATCACCAAACACCCCTAAACCCCAAGGAGAAGCCATAAGGCAAACCCGATTCCCCTGCAAGTTTACCGACGCTGCCACCGCAGGCACACGCGTGGGAGCCGGGCTCCGTGACACTTTCACGCCCTTCCCCTGCCGCTCCACATCCCCTGAAAACCTGCTGTAGGCTTCCCCTGTAAGCCTGGCCCTCGCTGTGAGCGTGACATTTCCACGCAGACGAAAGCAAGGTAGATTTGGGTCCGGGTTGGAACAGCCCCCAGAAGCCGACTCGGGAGCTGCGGGACCTCGCAGCCGCCGGGAAAGCGGGAAAAATCGGATTGAAACCCGATTTCCCGGCCTGAGACAACCCGAGGAAATTGTTCCTCCCCCCCCCGGCAGGGGTACCCCGCCGGCTGGACACCGCCTTGAGCTCCGCCGCAGGGCTGAGCCCAGAGGCTGGCGGTGGAGAGATGGAGAGGCTCGGAGAAGCTCCTTTACGCGCCTTGAACATGAAAATAACAAAATACGAAATCAGAGTGCAACGTTTTCTGTTTCCAGCCCAGCTACTTCACAGCGGAGGAGCGGATTTCAGTGGTTTGCAAAAGGATGCTCGCATGATTTTTGTGCACGAAAATCTTTTTCAATGACTATACGAAAAGCGTTTCACGACGCTCTTCACAATCACAAAACGCTTACTTAGCGGGTGGGAGTATTATTCAGGATACAAAATGCGCGTGCACAGGTAGACGCAGCTAGAGGCACAGGCGTGCAGCCCCCAGACTTGAACTTGCCTGCCGATGCTTTCCTCAGATGCTTTCTACCCAGCGCTGCACGCAGCCCGCCTTCTGCCACAGCCCGAGTTCACCGTAAACTGAAACCAGCCACAATCTTACTGGAAATCAGGACTTTTGGGTTGTGTGCATCTTAAAGACGTTAAACTGTACATCAGTGATGTGGAAGCTGTTTGCTGGGGCTTCTGAAAATCTCTCCTAGCTCGTGAAGTTTCACTGAAGCTGCCATATCCTGACCGATGTATGTACATCTATCTGTCTGTCCCGGCGAGAGGACTGAGGTCGCTGCCGACTCTCTGCTAGGAGATGGAAAAGCAGCTCCCGGCAGCCTGGAAAGCTGCGAGGGTTCCCTCTCCTCCGACCAGCTCCTGCGGCCTCTCAGAAACCGAGCTTCTGCAGGCGCCAGGAGAGCGGCCCCGCAACCCTTCACGGCTTGAAGCAAACCTCTGGCTACTGAGCAATGTAACTACACACCGGGACTGCTCAGAAACTGTACTCCAGCTCTTGGAAAAAATAATGTATATATACACATATACAAACACACATGTATATCTTCGTAATGGTGACAGATTTTATGCAAAACTTTGCATTCCATTTTCTTTCCCGATGTCTTGCTTTTTTTCACGTTTCATATTTAATTTTCAATTTCAGAATTATTTAATAAATCAGCATATTTATAACCTTACTATGTAATTGGAATATAAAGGTTTATTTTTTTTACACTTTTTTTTTCTTGTGAAAACTGCATGTTTACAAGATGCTAGTATATTGCCAATTCAAATTCTTTAGAGCAAATTCAGCTAAATAAAGTTTCGAGGAGCCTATTTTCTTTTTGTTTGTTTAAAAATTCAGACTGCACAGCAATCGATTTTAAGATGATCACATACACATTAAGAGAACTGGTAATTTTTTTTCCCTTGACTATTGCGGGCCTTGGACTGGTAGAAGAATTTTAGAGTTGCCTGTAATGGCGATATGAAAATAGGAATAGCGGGAAGCGTGGGGAAGGATAGAAACCTCAAGGATTAAGAAAAACATTTTCTGGCAAATGTTAAGGCAAACTTCTTTTCTCTTCTTCTTTTCTTCTAAATAGAAGTGTCTCTGATTTTGGGTCTCTAGCTTGAGATGTCTTGGGTGCTACTTACTTCATCTAGATTTATAGCTCCTTGACACTTCTTTTGTTGTGTCCAAAGTTTTGTCCCAAAATATCTAAAGCTAAGAACCTAAAATTAGAGAGTGCCTTTGCAAGTGCTGACTTCTGCATATTTCCCCTCTCTGAATATACAGCAGTAGGAATACACCCAAAGACAACGAGTTTTGCTTTGAGGGCTGGCTGTAGAAAGAATTAAAAAAAAAAGACTATCAGCCATTTTCCAAAAAAAACCTCACTAGCATAAGCTTTTCAATTTTTGCCCAGTGAGGCATGTTCATTTTGTGCTGGTAAAGGTAAAAGAAAACATTGGTTTCTGAAGAATAAAGAATGATAAAACAAGGAGATGACTGGATAATAAAGATTTCATTTTTTGGCCTAATGAACTCAGAAAGTGAGAAGAAGCGTCGTGATTTCCAACTCTTACAGATCACACGAAGCATGTTGTAATGAAGCATTGCACGGGCTGGGAGCAGCACTTCTGTCACCAAGGAATGGCTCCAGCAGCCTTCTGCTGTCTGAAGCACCACTGCAATGGTTGCAAAAACCCAATGCACAGAGATAGGGCTGCAGTGCCAGGCCGATGGGGCACAGCAGGCAGGATGGCCAGATATTTCTGGCTTCTTTCCGTGCTGTAAGGACACAGCATAAAGCACTCCCACACCACAGTGCAGTGAAAGGCATCGTTTTTTGCTTATTTTAGCAGTATGGGGAACAGGCTTGGGGTGTTCTGGCACTAAAATGATACATACTTTTTTTAAGCTTACAGTGCTAAGGTCTGCGATTTTGAAAGTATTTAGGATTAGGGCTTGAAAAACATATTTCAGTACCCATAACACACTGCTGATTTATCTGGCAATGGCTAAGCTTGTAGGGGTAAACTGGGCTTATTTGAAATAACTTGGTCGTAAATAATGTTGGGGGAAAGCAATTCACAAGTTTGTGTAATTCTCAGCGTAAGCTTTGCTGGAAGCTTGGCACCAAAACTGTTTTCATTTCAGTGGTGTGAAGACAAGTGTACAAGCTGAGCACTTCCTGACCCGTCCATACAGGTCTAGAGAACAATCCAGCTTGGTTCCATTACTTATATCAAAGCAAGGAAACCAATCAACCTGTAATTTGTACCATAAAACATTTCTAAAAAACAGGTAGGTCCCCATCAACTTGCAGACAATCAGAGGTGAAAATCCGCCCCTGTTAAAGTGAACAATTCCTTTAGTGTGGGTAAGAGAAGAGTATGAACCATTACTCCAATTCAACTTCACCAAGCCTGCCAGGGATTTTTATGCAGGTATTTAAGGCTTAACTTGTTGACTGTAGTACTGTGTTTGTGGTCTACATCAAACCTTTTAGCAAGAACGATCACGGCAATGAAAATCTGACTTCTGGGTGACCCAGAAACTAATACAACATTTTGCTATGACAGACGTGAAATCATGATGGTTCATATTTAATATAGATGTGTGTTTTTTTTACTAAGGAATAATATTTATATCTTTCTAGTGCCTGAATTTGTTAGTTTAAAATATGTCTAAACAAGAGTAAATAAGGAGGTGTTAGCCTCAAGCCTTCTTACAGAATACAAAGTTACAAAGTTGATTTTTTTTTTTTTCCTGAGAAACTAGAAAGATTTGCAAAAGTTGACAAGTTCCTGACTGGTGTTACATTCATGTAAAACATGAATGAAGCAAATGTAATTCAGTGGACAGAATAATAGCTTGCTGTACATCCTAAGTAAATAACCAATAAATATAACCATAGATTATAGAAGAGAATGCAAATTGGATATTTTAGGGATAAAAAGCACTAGGAAGTAAAAAGGTGTGAAAACAGCCCCCTTCCAGTAAGAAAAAAAAAAAAAAAAAAAAAAAAAAAAAGAGAGAGAGAGAAAACACTTATTATAAACCACAGGTATTAGTAAAATCACAGCTATAGACATATTTTGATGGCAGTGTTGCACAGCGATTGCACTATATTACCAGCCCAATGTGGTCTTTTGGGCCACCATTAGGAGGATACCTGGGAAGCTTTTTGAGAACTGCAGGCAGAAGGAACCATCAGGGGACAAGAACCACGTCACTGAGCTCCCACTGCTCACCTATGCCTGCCTCCAAGCAGACTTCAAGCCTTTCCGTGCTTGTATAATGGTTTCTTTGCACAGTCAAGTCCCACCACAACATAGCTGATGCTCAGTAGTAGCCAGAGCAGCCCTGACTCTGTTGATTAGCTTCCCTGCCTGTCAGACAAGAGAGCAGAGTACAATTTCACCCCTACCCACTACTAAAATCTGCTCTAAACCTAGCCCAGTGAATTCCTACTTTGACTCGCACAGTATCCTCTTAAATTGAGGGTTAGGTACTTGATTTTTTTTTCCTCTCCTCTTGAAGAGATATTTTTCTGAGGAAGAGAATAATGAAAACCAGCACAAAGTCATGCATTGTTATGCCAGCTGCATGTGGAAATCAAAATAAGAAAAAAAATGATCAAGTAATAGATCTCTTATTAATTGAAACCTTTTCCAGTAGCTGAAATCTTTTTTTTTCTTTCTTTCTTTTTTTAATAAATTGGAATAATACATTTCAAGTAAAAAATGTGTTTTATGTTGTCACTTTTCAGCAAGTTAAGGACTTGACCAAAAGCTAAGGTCTGGCAGATTGTGAAATGAGTGTTGTTTAAAAGCCCATGGCATAGTCCCTTCTTATACACATTCCTCTTTCTTTTAAAGAAGTCCTTTAGCAAGTATAGAGAACAGAACTTCATCTTGCATCTTTCAATTTTAAAGGCAGCTGCCAAAGCACAGTGCAAGAAATAGTGCATTAATGTTTTTTTTTTTCTAGAACCAGGAATGCTATAGGTGTACATACTTTCTAAGATAAACTTGGTCTCTCAGGTTTGAAACACTTGGATGTAAATGATCCTATGGAAAGTACTGTTTATATTGTACACAAAATACTAAAAACTGTTCACCATGACTAGCATGGATAACCTAGAAAGGCACAGAATAAATGAGACTTTAGAAAAAAATTCCCTTTAGCCTACCAGAATAAATTATGAGGATTTACTAAGCAGAGAGTAAAACCGAGGCTGGCACTGAAAGGAAGATAGAGTGGGGGAAAGCCTGAGCTTAATTTAGTGAGTATTTTGAAACAGGTATTTCATATCAAAAAGGGAAAAACAAGGTTAATCCTAGGGAAAAAGAAAGAAAAAAAAAAAAAAAAAAAAGCATAACTGGCACTTCATAACAAAAAGAAAATTAAGACCAAAAGACTGAGAGCGAGAAGATTTGGCACTAAGTCCCAGGGCTGGAAATACTTGCTGGGAGAACAAAGTGGTTTAAGCGCAGTTAACTTTTACAGCCATCGTAACAGTTTCATACCTCAGGTAATGTTTCCACCCTTCTTTGGCAGTGCTGTGCTCACTCTCGATCAGTGTGAGATGGTAACCAGAACAGAAGAGTGCGATTTAGCAGTCTTCAGCCCTAGCCCAGGCTTGCAATGGCTCCCATGCTTTGCCTGTTGCCAAAAATGCACGCGATGCCACCAGCCTGCTGTATAAGGGGCTGTGGAGCCCGCTAATTAAAAGCTCCATACAGAGAGCTGGTATTAGTTGTGCTTACAAAACAGGGCATTCAGAAGACAGCTTGATTTGTAGGCTGTCTGAGCCTTCACAAAGAAGAAGATAGAGTCTATTCTTAAAGCTGGTGTTGGTGCTCCCTAAAAGCTGATGACACTATCGTATTCAATTAGGTCAGATTTAAGAGAGCTTTTTAAATATTTTTGTTATCAAAGCAGCCAATATTTGAACCCTATCTTAAGTTCATTTTACAAGGTACCGAGCCTTTTGCACTGCTGTGTTTCTAAGGACTGGGAAGTGCACTTATACTTTTAACGTGCACTCAAGTTCTCAGCAAAAGAAAGGCCATATGAAATCTGTCACTTAATATTTTCAACCTGCATGGCATCCTTTTCTTCAATTTGACAGGGTAGATTATGCCCACAAATAAACATTCCCAATAGTATATTTGGGCTCTTACCACTTGGCATCTGTCAAACAACTTGCCATCAGCTTTCTAAAATTGACAGTTTCAGTAGATTTCTGCTAAATGTTGAAAAATAGTTTTTCTGACCTCTTCTCTATTGAAGATTCAGACACCAGCTGAGGCAGCTGTCCAGTTTGCAGTATGATATAAGAGAAGAGGAATTAACCAAACAACAATTGAATTTGGAAATGTCTTTAGAGAAGCCACTGACTGCTGCAGGAAAGGGAGTATTACTTAGTTCTCCTGTCACTAAAATGGATGACATGTGCTAATCTACAGTGACTGATTCGTCACTAATGTGCGACCTCAGCGCTGGAAGATTGAATGGGTACAGACTGCAGTCACAAGCACAGCACAATGGTCACTGGTATTTTGTTGCTCTCCTGCACTAACAGCTGAATTTACACAGCTTTGAATAACATGTAGCCTTGGTTTTTCTTGCCTCTAGACTGTGCTCTTTGGCTGGCAAATTTGTGTCTGTTGTGGGTTGGTGCTTTCGATACCAATGATGGTGGAGTTACAGGTGGAATTTACCTGTCCCACTGATAACAAAGTAGATGCCAGTGATGGGGGCTGGTGAAGCAGACACTGACAGGCAGGATTTCTTCTGGTATGCCTCTTTCTTTTGTTTTTATTTTTATTATTTATTCTGTTGGCAGGACTGTGTGTTGTTAAAGCTGCACCATGCTGAAGGCTGGAACACCAGTTGTCATGGGAATGAGAGTGCTTTGACAGCAAACTGAGAATCAGAAAGACACAAACTGTGAGTCCATCTGAAGCACAACTGAGAACTACTTGGGCTACAAGAATAGTGAAGAGAGGTCATACATGAATCACAAGAAGGGAAGGGTTAGCCCTTTTAAAAGCCATCTTTTTCTTGCCCTTTTCTAAACAAAACAGTCCTCAGTTTATTCAAGATGACTGGCTAAATCATCTGAGTGCTATCTCACAGCCATCACTGGAAGCCTACAGTCCTTGACATCTGTAACCCACTTCAGTTCTCACTTTCCCATTTACATTTATTTTTCTTTTATTTTATAAGAGCAAAGCAATTTCTGCTGTGGAACGCTGGGTCCCTCTCAGAGCACACAAGCTTTGGGGTATGGCTGAAACATCACCGTTTTCAGTTCCAGATCCAGAGGAGTTAACGAGCAGTGATCATCCTGCACTGTTGTGCCTGTGGCATGTCACCATGTTAATTTCTCAAGCAACTGTTTAGCTGGAGCTTCGCTAACACCCTGAGTCACTGGTGAACTTAGCTCAGCCATCCGCAGGAAACATGCCATACATGACCTAGCAAAGACAGGGTCATTTCAGCAGTTAGCCATATTCCTTGGCCTAAGTTCTTGGTATCTTAAAATAACCCCTTCTCAGAGCTATAAATTAAGTGGGAAGGATTGCAACAAATGCTTTTGCAGCCAAAGTGAGCTCTACTAATAAGCTGTCCATAACTCAGTCACATTTTCTCCATTGACTCCTACGGCTGACACCAGAAGATGTGGTCATTTCCTAGTCTATTTACCTCAGTTCTCACAACTCACCCATCATTTTTATCCCTGAGCCTCTTTTTGTTAACAGGTAGCGGGGACACAGAGCTTTTGTATTATTGTCTGGGGAAGAGGAGGCAGCCATGACAAAGCGCTGGTACTTTGAATCTCCCAGGGGGGAGGAGGAGACATGAGAGACATAACAGAACCGATAAAACTTGAGGACACTGATGCAGGCTTTTCCTGTGAAAGGAAAGACTTCATAGCTGGCTCTGCATATGGAACCCAGATTTTACAAAAGCTGGGTTCCCTTCTTAAGAAGAAAGACAGAAAACAGACTGACTATCTGTTCAACAGACTTTATATTAGTGTGCCACACGGATACCAAAGAGCTTTGGACATGTCTAGGAGTGGTCCTGTCTGAAGGGTTACGGTGAACCTCCTAGCAGGCCTGTGTAGTCACCCAAGTGCCAGGGACAGGAAGAGGTTTAAACCATCACATAGATATGTATATATATAATGCATATGAACTATTATATGAGATTATAGCACATGCAACACAATTAAAGTTAATTCTACCCCCTCTGGTATAACCTGAATTTACCTTTTTTATTATTATTACTAGAAAAAAAATGAAAAAGAAAGAACAGGAGATTATAACAGATGAAAACTGTATAAAGCCTTGTAATCAAAGCAAAGAAGACCATGTGAGGTCCCACAAAACTCTCTGTGTTGAGAAATTAGCCTCACTTCTGGGCTCATGGAACAAGCTCACTAACACATCCAACTCATGCTGGGTTTACCGAGGACATTACGCTATGACACAACAAAACAAGCAGTATGTTCAAATTTAGGTACAATTCCTCAAGAGCATGTCCTGAAGGGGGCATCAAAAAGAGATACGTTGCCTAAGTAGCAGAATCTATGAAGGCTGGTCACTTATCAGTTCATACGTTGTGATGAGAGTTCTCTACACTGATGATTAACTAATGCAAAAGAGAACAAGGTCATGCTTTAATTCTTCCATCAACGAAGGCATAAAGAGTCTCTACCTCCTATATTAGGCTGTCTATACTCACAAAATATGTATACATTTAATTTTGTTAACATCCTGTCTTTATTTTCAAATTTAATTGGAATTACCCTTGTGGTTCAGAATTCTGCACCCCCCCTCCCCCCCCCATCCCTCTGGAGGAGGGACAGACAGAATTGTTTCAGCCTTGTTTCCTTAGGAAATCAGTTTTAAAAAATGGGCAATAAACATATTTCCCTCATGGTAATATCACAACCACCAAGTATATCTGTTTTGTGTTATATAAACAAATATAGTGTTTTAGGGTCAAAAACTCTGGGAGAGACATTAAGATGTCTTGCAAACAGGCCATGTGTTCAATACTGAAGATGATGAACCTGCAGGTGACTCATCAGGCTGGACCTCCCCAAATAAAAGAGAGCCCAAAAGCAAATTACAGCATCCATGTCAGGTGAATGTAGAAAGGAGGAAAAAGCAAAAGACCCTTTGGGCAGGCAAAGTGGAGAAATTCTGGCTGTAATTTCCCCATTGTTTCATATTCTGTGCTTCTGGGGAGGAAAAAGAAACAGCATTAATAAGGTAAGAGCACAATACTCTAAGAACTTTCCCTGCTTTTTGCAGCTTGACCGGCATCTGGTTAAAAAAAAAAAAAAGAAAAAAAAAAAGATAATGAAATACTGTAGATGTGGGAATATTTTGCCCTTGGCAACAATGAAGAAACCCATATAACTTATCTAATATGTCAGCAGATTGTTAGCAGCAGACGTGACCCCAGTTGGGTGGGTATTGCATCTATGCAGAAGTATAATGGTACTGAGAGGAACGTAATGAGAACCAGGCTGAGCTGCAGCATGGCTCACATGGAGAAAGGCTTTCTTTGCAGTCACTGCTATGTGTCAAGGAAGTGGAGCCTTTTGTGAGTCAGCAGCAGCAGCATCACTAGTGCTCCCTCAGAGGGACACTGACGAAATGGCTAACAGACCTGAACCAGAGCTGCAAAGGCTGAAAATACACTATTGTATCATCTGAAAACTTCCTATATGAATGATGAGGAGGCTTTGCTTGCTTTCTGTTTTCATATGAGGTTTTAGAGCATTTGGGAACCAAATCTGCTGTTTCCTTTTCTCCTCACGGAAGTCCTCAGAGCTTTTTGGAACAGCAAATGCTGTAATACACTGGGGAGGGCTGGGGGAGAGCAAGCAGAAAAGCAAATATGGCTTGGGACAACCAGTCTGTTAATTGAAGTATTACTTGTAGGACTGGGAGAACTGTAGGAAAAGCACAAGGGAACCAGTTATGAGTTCATCATCAGATGACACACATCTTTGACATGTAACATACTACTGTCCCACTCTTCTCTTCCCCTGTGCTTCTGTTCTTGTTCATGCTAACTACTTGAAAGATTTCACTCTGTAGCCATTTCTCTACATTTGTGCTCTAACGACAGTGTCCATTAGTGTCAGTACGGTCAGTAACGACGGTGTCCATTAGTGTCAGTAGTAGCCCTGTGCGCAATCCTGTGCAGTCCATTGCATTGCTAAAGCACTAGCTAATAGAAAATGCAAGAAGAGATGATCAGAGCTTCAGGTTGAATAGATATTTAGTATTGCACATACTCTGACCACATTTCAACCAACATCTTCAACCAGCCCACAAAGGCAAGAAAGTACAATTGGGCCAATAGTAAAATTGTGGGGGCAATGTTTGCACAGTTCTTTTTTTAATGACTCATTAATACAGATTCAGAGAGATGATGCTGGTATTAGCCAGCTCACTCCACTGAACTCTGCTGGAAGCAAATGTAAGCTTTATGGCTGAGCAATAGTATTAGGCAAGTATTCATGTAACAAGGGCAGCAGGGTAAATACCACTCATGAGCCATGAATGAGCCTGAGGAAAAAGTCATATAGCATATATCTTCCTACCTCTTGGAGAAATTTCCCCCCCCTCCCTCCCCCCTTTAAATACAACTAGATTCTTCCATGGGTCTGAGTATGTCATTGGGACTAGCTGATGCAAAAGGTGATGGCTGTTTGGTTGAGTATACACAAATTCTGAATAATACTATGCCTGCTAGAAAGCAGCCATACAGGAATAGGAAGGGAGGCCCAAGGAGTTCATGAGAAGGACTTGGGATTTTCCAGCATCCCTAGAATACAGTGAAATTCAGCTGAGATTGGACGACACAGCTAGCCATTGAAATCTCCAGTAGCTAACAAATCTATTCTTCGAGAAAGACCTGCAGGGAAATGTTTTGTTTGTTTGTTAAAAGCATCGCCCCATGCTCTGCAGGTAAGCTGCAAAAGCCAGAGGACAAGGCTAGTAGCCTGTAAGAACATACCATGCCAAGGACAAGGGAAGATAACAAGAAGAGACTAGCATAACAGATGCTTTGTCCCACAGCACTCTTCAGAGAAAGTGTGCCACCAAGTGTCTATCACAATGCAAGCTGCTAAAGGCACCATCTTATTTCAGTTAATTAATACACAGAGAATCTGCATAAATGAAGCAGAGTTCTCATCTAAGTACTAGAGAGACACAGCTTAACTGCCAAGCTTGTGGTATTGCATTCATATCACTCAGAATATTGGAGAAACCATTTTTCCTCTCCCTCCCTGGTATGTGAGAAACAAGAGCTCAATCACACAGTCATTTCCTGGGCATTTCTGCTTAGGTGCAGCATCACTGCTTGTGGCCACAGGCTTATCTCTAGCTGCCATTGCCAATGCTTCTGCACTAATTGTAATAACAATAAATAATGACAAAAAAGCTTTTTGTACCACTTTTTGGTGGTATAATTCAAGTGCTTTGAAAATATGGAAAATTATTCTCATAGGTGGATAGGAGAGGAACAACTACACAATCCAGTTCTAGCATTGTCCCCCAGACGGCAAATGCTGTGGTAAGCTGAGCCTTGGGAGAGGTGAGCACAATTCTTACCACAGCATCACTCAGAAAACATTTATGCTCCTTATCAGTGTACAACCACAGGAGCTACCTGAACACAGATGCTTAGGCTGGCAGAAGCATTATCCTGCCCTGCCAGGAATCCACATCTGGAGAGACAGCTGTGGGTCTCCTCCTGGAAACAAACAGCGTGAGGTACCTCACAGATGCAAAACTCCTCTGATGACTGGCAGCCCTTACAGAAGGAACAGAGTTTGTCTGATGGGACAGTTGTGACAGAGAAACCAAGGCACACCGCATTTTGGCTACAACAACAATAAATCCAGGCTAGGATCTGTAATGAAACCAGTGCTGCAGGACTTCTGCAACATGTCACCATCATGAAGAGCCAGCAGACACACTACTGCAGCCGTGGAAGTGGTTTTTTGTTTGTTGCTTTTTATTCCTCTACTTACTATATGCATGCAGCCCCTAGGCAGATGGTGTTTTTCCTCTGGATGGGCAGTTTATTCCTTTTTAACTCACAAGGAAAAACAAACACAAGCACATAAAATACAAAAAACAAAAACAAACAAACAAAACCCCTCAGACCAGCCTAAAACAGACTAAAACATACTTCATGTTTGAGAAAAAAAAAAAATTGAATTCCAATTGTGTCACACATTTTGCAGCTCATGTCAGAAAAGTTCCAGTGCATGTTTAAAGTTTACTACTCCAGCAAACAAAACTTCAGCAAAAACACATTAAAAGATAAACTGAATTAGGAGTTTGAGTCAAGAATTCAGATTGAGTTTAACTAGTAAAACATACACTTGTCATTCGTCTTGCTTTTTCTTTCTGTCCCTGTGTGGATAAGCTGTTAGACTTCAAGAGCTTTGGTCTTTTACATTCACAGGCCGAATACACCAGGATAGTAACTTCAGCTGAAGCTGTTAGCCACTATCCAGATACTACGGCAAAATTATCAGTAATTGATGTTTAATGTATTTTCTCTTGCAGACTGCAGGAGAAAAATACATTTTTTGGTTCATAAAAAAAAAAAAAAAAGTCAGACATATGGAGTCTCTCAACCAGCACAATTCTCTAGGATTAGGAGACTGCCACTCAGCTTTCATCTCTAATTTTTCCCTTTGCTCATTTTTCCATCTAAACAAGTAGCGTTATTAAATCGAGAAGATTAGCAACAAGATCAATGCCATTTTTTGAATGTGTTTTGCAAGGGAAGAAATGTCCTGCAATCACTTGCAAAGCAAGTGTTCATAAAGAGTCTGCAACTGTGGATACGCACATGAAACTAAACATTGCTTAAATGAGCCCTTCAGACAGGGCTACCTGTTCTCAACCTAATTTCGGTATTATGTTAGGGAGAGAAGTCTCTTTGTATAAGATCTGACAGGCATGTGTTCTTGAGGAAGTAGATGGGAAGCCCTCTGTTCATATGACTAATTAGACAGGCTTCATGCTGGGTTGCTCTTTTTTGATGCTGATCCCTGTACTAATTGTCAGTTTGTTCCTTGGGAAAACAAGGTTGAGTTCAAATGCTGCAGTGCCTTGTTCCCTGTTAGCTTTCCTGACCTTAAACTGATGTGAATTGACAAGGAACAGACTGGGAGAGCACGCAATTCATTCCACTTGTAGGGTGCACATTTTGAAGCCAAGTCACAGGAAGAAACAGAAGCACAATTAACAGGGAGTAGTCACCACTTAGATGAAATCGGCAGTTGCACCCCTGATGCAAGCAAAAAGAAGAATTTGAGGACGATGAGGCAGCTTGATTGATAAGTATCCTCTTCTGTCTGAGATCACAGCTCCCTTAGAAAAGTGTAGATGGCTTTAGTTTTTAACTAGATCTCTGATTGGATTTTTTTGCTCTGCTTTTTATCTGGTTAGATCTGCCACAATTTAAGACCAAGCTAGCACAGCTGAGCTACTTCCCACCAGCTGCCTTTATTTTTTTGTTGTTGTTTATTTATTTATTTATTTTTGTGCTGAGTCTGTTTCAGCTCTGATCAGGCTTTCATGGTAGGAGAGGAGGGGGGAAAAGGGGAGCATTTAATCAAATCTGACATTCAGGAGCTCAATCCTGCAGGGTACTGAGCTGATTGACCTCAGTCCACCAAAACAATATACATACGACTTCAAAGGGGATACTCACATGCTTAAAGTTAAGCAGATGTCTAAGTGGTGTGTTGGATCCAGGCCAGCAAAAGCAGGGCCATCCAAAAAGCTAAGGCACTCCAGCATGCTCAGGTCTGCAAAGCACTACCTTTATCGGCTCAACTCTCAGTGTAGCTCCAGAGCAGGTGTTACAACTAAAGCAGGGTCTGAGATGAAAGGGGCTCAAGAGCCTAGCTGCAGAGGCAAAATAAAACTGGCAGATTTCTGGGCAGTGGTCCCCATTCTGGTCCTTACAAAGTAAATGCTCTCCTATGCTCTTCCTGGTTTAGCATGAAATGAGGCAGCCAAATGCTCTGTTCCCATATAAACTCCTGAAATTCTAATTTACAATCAAGGGATGACAACTCTACAGAAGAGGGGGAAAATGTTTATATTTTTTTGGTTGTGCTTTTCCCCCTCTTTTCTTTCTGATGCTTTTAATTTTAGTAAAAGAGTTCAGGAGTGCAAGGCCATAGCCTTCCAATTTCAATGCCAGACAGATTGGAAATTACTGTATGTATAAGTACATCCTCAGGACTTGACTTGAAAAAGTTGGCATGCTGCGTGTAGTCCTCTGAGGGAAACAGAAGAGTTTTCAGCTGAACAAAGACTTTCTTGGTCTGATTTCAGGTATGGTCTCAGCAGGACTTCAGCTATCCAATGTATCTTGGAGGTAAAGAAAGAGCAAACAAGACCTGAATCTGTGATATTAACAGCAAGAAAAAGGAAATCCTAAGCAATAATCTCCATGGGAAGATCTCCATCATCGGCCCAGCTGTCTTATTTGTTGTCCAGTTTCCTTCAGTTGAATATGTTCCACACAGGTACACATGCATACGCCTATGTATCTTTCCATTCTTATTTTGCAGCACAGATTTTGGGCAACTGAAAAGCTTATTTCTGAAGACAGCACAGATAATATTTCTGTCCACCTTAGTGCACGTAAGCAAGTAGGAGGACTACAGATAAAACATTTCAAGCTCTGAAGAAATTAATTCTGCAGAAGTTCAGCTGGCTGGACAAGAACTAAGCAATTACTGAAGATCTGTGAAATTCCAGCCTTTGAAGTGTCTTTGAGATATGCAGAGAACAGGTACTAATGAGTACGGCATGCTCAACGTCAGCTTTCTGATAAAAGTCACTACTAAATTGCAAGTGCATTGGGTTTTATGCAGCACTCAATGTGATTTTCAAGTTTTCTTTTGAAATTTGTCACTTTAAAGTTTTCCTGCTTGGGATATGCTTCACTTTTCATCACGAATGTCCAGGTAAGGGAGAAAGTGCAATTCACTGACAGGCAGGAGAAATCAGAGAAAGGCAAGAGAGTCCAGACAAGCAAAATACTGTCATTGGTCCAATTCAATTTAAGAATCATGACAGAGGCAGAAGCTAATATATATTGTGGGAAAATAAAAATTCTCTTAATACTTTTCCTGAACAGGTCAAAAGAATTTTGCATTGCTGTGCAATTTTACTGGTCTATGCACACCTACCAAGCAAAGATGGTGATTATCTGTTCCAGTCCAGCTTTCTTATTCTATCACAAGAGAAAATGTCATCTCAGTCTTTCAGCATTTGTAGGTTTGAGGTAACTGCAGACTCTTTCAAGCTTACTATGAGCGTATAGATTAAGGGCTGACATTTAACAGACCATGCAGTCTGTCTTCTCCTGCCATCACTAGCTCTGTTGGAGGTGATTGCCTGGTCTGGAACAAAAGGAGTAGCGAAAGCACAAGACTCACCTCAGGCACCTTTCATGCATGACACTAGAAATAACAAAACATCCTAGCTTTCTTAATTTGACAGTACAGGATTTCTATTTTAGCACAGTAGCAACAGAACAGGTTAGGTCTCATGTGTCTGCAGTAGACCTTACTTTCATTTAAATGATGTTTTTTCAACCTTCCGTGATCTCGACCTTGTCTAAATAGATGAATACTAGCTCATCAACACCTTTCTTCACGCTCACATCAGCACAGAGTGGTAAGAGACTTTCTTGCAGAGCCTTATCAATAGATGTCTTAGCATCAGTTTCAGAAAACTCTTCAATAAAACTAAGAGATTTGTAAGAGAGGTCACAAAGTCATGCCTGCTGTCTCAGTTCTCTCTGAGCATGTAATCTTTCAAAACCAAAGCAGTAGACTATCCTGTTCGGCTGTGACATTTGTCAATGTGTCCTCAAGAAGTGCTTGCTAACAAAAGCAAGAACTTGCAGAATACCAGAAGGCACTGTCCTACAACAAATGTGCGTTTAGGTCAAAGACATTACTCCAAAACCTGTTGTAGGGCACCTCATGTAGCCTTAAATCAGGGTGCCTCACCTTTTCCCTTTAAATATAAAAGGAAGTATTTTTGTTGTTTTCTTTATTTTTTTCCCCCCTCCAGTTTCCTGAGGCAGTTTTAAGAGTCAGAATTAATGTTCTACCCATCTGTGAAAGAACAGTTGCCTGCATCCTGTTCCCATATGTTTGGATAATGTTCAGACAGCAGCACTGAGTAGCACAGCCATAATTGTGTAGTTGTAAAAGCATCAAGCAATCAGAAACACACACACATCCACACACACACACGCAAAAAGACTGGATGCTAGTATCCTCCCACCCCAGAGTTCCTGTATCTGTACTAACAACTTTCCATGTATCAGCATTCAACTTAACAGCTCTAATAAAAACAGCAGAGGATAGGTGGCATGGTGTATTTTCCTTCCTCTTCCTCACGCATCAAGCAAAACAAGGTGAGGTGATGGGGAATAAAGTGCAATCCTGACACATACTTGAGAACTGTTTAGGTCCTATCATTAGGGCTGCATCAGAACACATGCATCAAACAAGGCTTACTAAAGATCACTGCAAAAGAAATGCTTTTCAGCATAGTATACATGAGAAGCAGACCAACCAAAACAGAAGAGGAGGATGTCTTGGCTGCAGTTACAGGCCATTTGCAAATGCCTATTGAAAAAAAGTCTCATGAAACTAGCATTCCGGGTATGCCATATATTGTATGTTCAATGCTTGGTCTGTCAACTTAACGATCACGATATGACAGTAATAAGCTTGGGCACAACAACAGGGACAGAGTATCAGGGTGGTAAAATCTCCAAACTGCAATTTTGCATTTCAGCCTCCTTATTCAGAGAGGAAAAAGCAGTGTGAGGCGTAGCCTCTGGCCGAGGTACAAGGTCACTGAAAGCAGAAGCATGCCACAGTTTAGACTAAACAGTAGGTGATACTGTTGACACTTGACCACATGAAGGAAACTTTCATCACCAAATCACTTTTTACCAGATGTTCACAAGTACACACACCCAAACTCTCAATCTCTTGTCTATTGGGAAGAATTCATGCCATTTTCCTTTGTTCATTAAAATATGGTCCTATTTGGATGAGGTTTATGGGAACATTTCAACATATAACAGCTCCCATTGTAGACAGATGGGAGCGAATACTTGAAAATCTAGTCATCAGATATAATCACTGTGGGAGAGAAGGAAAGAGACAAGGGGAATTCACCAAGCAGACTGCTACTGCAATTTTATTCAAAGGTTGCTGCAGTACAAAATGGGCAAGGCAAGGCAAGGGAGTTGGGAAGACTAAGAAGACTTTGGGTAGATGGTGATGAAAGGTTGTAGTTCTGGGGGAAGGAACGGAAAGCTCTGAACAGAAGCGATTTGGGAATGGAGCTTGAAGAACGGGAGTGATGTGTTGGAAAAGTGTCAGAGAACTTTGAAGCACTGTGGGTACATGAACTCTAGGACAGAAGGGTTGAGAAGTGGAATACTGAGTTCCTGTCATCCAGTCTCTCATACTAAATCAGTATGAGATGGGATTATCTTTAGCCAGATATAAGCAGACCCTCATTAGGAGTCCAGAACACACAAAACTCCATCTAGTCTTTTCTTGAACTAGACTATCAGGGCACTCCCTCTCCCTCTCTCTAACAAGCTGGAAATATCCTAGCTTTTCCAACCCCTCTCAGTCATAGGCACACCTGAAATTTGCTTGGGAAATTCTGACATCTTCCATATTATGCTCTCCATCTTTTAAAAGAACTTCTTCCCATTACCCAATAACTTCTATCATTTCATCATTAATGAGTCTAACTCAGATGATGCATGTGTTTCAGTTATATCAATATGACAGCTTGCAAAAATTCCAGGCAAGCAACTACTCTACCCATCTAATTCTTTCGCTCTAACCCCTCACCCTTCAAACTGTCTCAGCTATTACTCAGATGTTTTGTGTTGTTCGGAGAAGACTGGGCAGTCCCAAATACAAGTGTGATGTAGCAATAAAAAGATATTTCTAGAAAGTATTGGATGTTTAACCTGGGATCTTGCATTGCCAAGCAAATCACAGCACTGAACTAGCTGCTAATCAAGGAGCACCATTTTCCAGGAGGTCAAGATAGTTTTGAGGTGTGTGTAATTAAAAGTCATTTTAATTTCATTTTAGATTTCGCAGTAGATCATGCTGAATAATAAATAATTCATGTATGTGCTATGTAAAAAATAGTAGAAAACATATATTTAACTTTTCAGATGACGAAGTTGCATACAGCAAATCAAGAAGTAGTACCATAACATTTTCTATCTCAATCTGGAAAAGTTTTAAGATGACAATTTTCTTATATTTAAACAGACTAACTGGCTTAATGGATGATGCTGGGGATGGTGGAAGAGGACAACAAGGTTTCTCCCATCAGTGTCTTGCTGTTTTGTTGCTACATGAGAATAGAGAGGGTAGCAGGTTTCCTGGCCCTGTCTCTCCTGCAGTACTGAGTTAGTGAAGTAGTTTCAGAGAGGTGGAGGTTTGTTCACTCTTCACCATTAAACCCAGTACTAGTGTTATGTGAGCTTCTGCATGATAGTGACAACTGGTCCAAATGAGCTCTCACAAAAACTCATTTGACATACAACTTTTTATATACCCTCTGCATGCATTGCTGCCCCACAGAATAAACTGAGAACGTTCATTCATTAAATATCATTTATTTTGGGGCACAAGTAAAAACAAGCAGATTAATTTACCTAGAGGTAGCTGGGATATTTCAGTTTTATAAATGCAAGAACTAAATTTCACTAGTTTAAAATAGTTTTTCCCCCACAGAGTGTTGAGAACCAGGTTACTTACCAGTATGTTCTACCATAATTTTACCTTCAACCTCATTGAGTTAGATACCTCATGATTACAAAGTGTGCTAAGATAAATGACACCACACAATTGTCTTGTCTTTCATGGGTGCAAAATGTTTATAGAAAAATAAGTTTCAAAAACACGTAAAGGTAGAAGAAAACAGGAGAATTCCATGTTAAAAGAAAAAAAAATAGCAACGTTAGTAGGGACAAACCAGACATAATGTAGTTGCAAAACTGTGTAGTTGCAGTTGGACTTTAAGCATATATAAACCAGGTAAAAGTAATTTTTCTGTAAATACTCATTGGAGATGTATTAAATTAGTTTTCTTCAGTGAAGAGGAAATTTAAATACAATTCAAAAATAACTGTGCTTAAAAATTCTGGCTGGTATAACAAAAACTAAGTGGTAATAACATTTTAAAATAAATAAATAAATAAATAAATAGAGGTTCCCAATGAAATTGTCCAGCAATAACCTTATGAGCAAAGAAAGGGAATCACTTTTCCACAGAAACAGATACGTTCTGGGATACTGCCACAGAAGGCTGTGAAAGCCACGAATATGAAAAGAGATTCAGAGAAGAATTGCGTAAGTTCACAGAGGATATATCCATTAACATATACTAGAGAATCATTGGTCCTTATATCATTGATGTGTATAAGTTGGGAAAACATACCAGCAGACTGATCCCTCTCTCTTTGTCCAGTCAGCCTGAAGCAGAACAGCTGCTACTTATGAGTCTATGTGGATCTTCAGGTCTGATCCACCACAGCAGTGCTTACCATGGTGGGAGCCAAGGAAGGATCTGGATAGGCTGCACCGCTGCACCGATGGGCTGAGGTCAACTGCATGAAGTTTAACAAGGCCAAGTGCCGGGTCCTGCACCTGGGGCGCAATAACCCCAAGCAGAGCTACAGGCTGGGAGATGAGTGGTTGGAGAGCTGCCAGGCAGAGAAGGACCTGGGAGTGATGGTGGACAGTCGGCTGAATATGAGCCAGCAGTGTGCTCAGGTGGCCAAGAAGGCCAACGGCATCCTGGCTTGTATCAGAAACAGCGTGACCAGCAGGGCTAGGGAGGTGATCGTCCCCCTGTACTCGGCTCTGGTGAGGCCGCACCTCGAGTACTGTGTTCAGTTTTGGGCCCCTCGCTACAAGAAGGACATCGAGGTGCTTGAGCGAGTCCAAAGAAGGGCGACGAAGCTGGTGAGGGGCCTGGAGAACAAGTCCTACGAGGAGCGGCTGAAGGAGCTGGGCTTGCTCAGCCTGGAGAAGAGGAGGCTCAGGGGCGACCTTATCGCTCTCTACAGATACCTTAAAGGAAGCTGTAGAGAGGTGGGGGTTGGCCTGTTCTCCCACATGCCTGGTGACAGGACGAGGGGGAACGGGCTAAAGTTGCGCCAGGGAAGTTTTAGGTTAGATGTTAGGAAGAGCTTCTTTACTGAAAGGGTTGTGAGGCATTGGAACAGGCTGCCCAGGGAGGTGGTGGAGTCACCATCCCTGGAAGTCTTCAAAAGCCGTTTAGATGTAGAGCTTAGGGATATGGTTTAGTGGGGACTGTTAGCGTTAGGTCAGAGGTTGGACTCGATGATCTTGAGGTCTCTTCCAACCTAGAAATTCTGTGATTCTGTGAAGTCTTTTATATCCCTCATTCACAACATATTTTTCCACTTTTTTACCCTGCTCCTTACTATTTAGATCTAATGATATTAAAGTCTGTTGAAAGTGTCCCACTGTCTATACTCATGTTTACTGAATGCACGAAAAAAGGTATAAAAACTGATTGCAAGGAAAGCCATCACCATCTTCAAAACTCGGTACAACATGTAAGTCTATAGCATATCAATTCAGCCACACTCCTTTAGAGTTTGTTTGTCACCCTCTCTTCTAGTACTCTCATTTGAAAATAGTTTAATACCACTAGTAGTTTCAGGCTTTGTTTTTGTTGTTGTTTGTTTTGTTTTTAAATTAAGAATTCACAAATAAAAATGAGACCGAAACCCAAGAATAACGTATTTTTAGGAGTATCTTCAGTAGTGTTTCTTTCAGGTAAAGACATATCCTGAAAAAAAGTTACAACAAAGGAATATGGAAGAAGAGATTTGGTGACACCGACACCCTGAGTAGAAAGTAGACACCTCAAATGGTACATGATTTTATCACCCCCAATAAATTAAAGTTCTAACTGTGTGGTCTGGAAAAGCAATTATTCATCAGTTAACAACAACCTCTTCTTAAACCTCAATTAATCTGAAATATCAAAAGATTGCTGCACACAATTCAGTATAACTAAGAGGAGCCTATGTTAAAACCTACTGCATCAAATTGAGTTTTAACCAGCATTTCTCAGCAGCACAGGATGGCCTGTTAACCACAACTATAAAAACTGTAATCTCACTGTTTACAGGCACCTTGTGTGATAAAAGGACAACATCGCACCATCTTAAAATAAAACACCATAGCAAAGATTGGTTACCAGCTCATAGCTGTCCTTGGAGATGCTCTGCACAGACATTTGTGTTGCAGCAGTATCTGTATGCTGGTTCCTGTTGCATACAAGAAGCATGAATGTATCAGATAAGCATTCAAAGAAAAGCTAGATATTTCACTGATTTATTAGTGTTATATTCTTCTTCCCCTCCTGCTATTCCAGGAATCTCCTCACTTCATCCACTACTACAAGCTTCAAAAAACAAGTTGCAGTTCCTGCCCTCTTTGGCACTGTTAACCCACTGACAACATAGATGCTTCTCAGCCTAATGACCTTCAGATGAAGAGAAGCAAAACAACCCACACACTCACAAGGAAATACACACTTTTTTTTTTTTTTTTAAGAGAGGGAAGCAAAGAAGGTCATTCAACTGAGTTAGCACTTGCTGATGTTTTTGTAGCAAGGTCAACAACTGCCCAAGAATGCTTAGAAAAAAAATCAGGAGTACCTGAGGTCCATGAGGAGGGTGCTTACTCCCAGACACACTCTCTGTGCAGCTCTCCTGTGTAGTGATGTCTGCCTTTGTATAGAAGAGTGGTAGCTCCACACCTGGTGGAGGGACATGAGGTACTGATTTTAAGTAAATTTTAATCTGTGTGTAAACCCTGTTCCTTAATGGGGACAGACACCTTCACCATAGTTACCTAGCCAGAAGAGCTGAAGCAGCACTGCAGCTATTCTTCTGTATCTTCATTAATGTAAGAGAAAAAACAACAGGAAACTTTTTGTCATTTAGAATTTGGCTACTTGAATGGTAAAGTGTGGTCTAGATATAAACTGCTCAGTAGATTTCCCTTGCTGGAACCCTAACTATTGATGCCCACATCTCAGTAGAAATCGAGACTGTTTCTCATAGCTTTCCTCATTTCCTAGGGGGCTGCTATGAATCACAGAACAGTCCCAGATGGAATGGGTCTGAAAAGATAATCTGGTTCAAACTTTCATGGAAAAGGGTGCCTAGATGAGAATATCTAGCTCCCTGACCAGTCATGTTTTGAAGCTATCAGCATACCATGAACAGTCAGTGACCTAGGACCTGGGTACATCTTTTGGTTGAGTATAGCTTAATAAAATTGACAAGAAGTCTTCAACAAACATTAAGTTAGTACATGTGCCCTCAAGCTTTATGTTTCAGGAGTTGCACATCCACAGAGATAAGAAGCTATTTTGTAATCACCACAAAGAGTTTATATAAGCCAATATGCTACATGACACCTTCTTAGCAACCAGTTCAACATCAGCTGTTCTCAGTTCATTAAATTAAAGCTTTTTAAAGAAGTGTCTGGAGCTAACTGGGAAAGGTGTTTCTAATTCTTTCCACTCCGTACTTCTCCAGATCTTTTTCTTGCTTTAACAAAAAGTCTCCCCAGTAGTATCAGTGTATTTTTGAGAACACATAAATCATTTTTGCTTGAGAAATGAAAAGCCCACAAAGCTGGGTTAACAAAAAGACTGCATGTAAAAATCTCTACTTTGAAAAGACATGTTCAAAACAGATGCTTTTTTGCAGTAGTTAGCTTTATGATGTTACCAACTCTAGATGTTTTGCAGCACACTGTGTAATCAAAAGTCAAACAACATTTGGGGTGGGACCACTATATTAAGCATTAGGCACATCCCTCTCATGGGGGACAATATCCACTTCTCTCAACCATGGCATCATTTGTGGTCCATTTTCTTTAAAACAGACAGTTACAGTCAGAGAGAGATAAGTGATTTTACAGAAAGAAGTAAAAAAAAAAAAAAAAAAAAGCAAAATCAAGGCCTTGGTGAACTGACAATGATTTTTTGCTTTATGGTAAACAAGTTCTTTTATTCTCTCAGAGCAGAATCCAAAACCTGCTGAAGGTTATGGAGCCTCCCTATCGATTTAAGTGGGCTTTGGAACTTCTCTAATTCCCTCCTCACAGTTTTATCTTGTTTCTAAAAGGCCAGATGCTGGGTCCGTATCTGCTTAAATCTATATTTTGCTAATGGAGCTCAGGTTTCCATAGAAAGAAATGTAACCAAGTTCCCCTAATACCCATTGCTGGGTGACTTTAAAAGAGAGACTTAGTCCATCCTGTGGTGGAGATAAGAATCATATTTTAAATCAGCTTACTTTAAATGAAATTAAATAGCTGCCAGTGTTAATTGAGGACACTTGTCTGTGGAACTGAAAAATCTGACTTTATTTCTTCCTTCTATGGGATCTGCACTTATTTCACCTCTCTAAATGGTGTGATAGGGATGACCTCCCAGGAAACTGAGAACATACACACTTGTGCAAATTGCTTTCAGGGAGAGAGAGAATCTTCTCTAAGTTTCTGTATAATTTATGTTTCAGTCACCCTTAGATAAAATGACAAATAACGTACACTTGGGTAAAAACCTTCTAATAACAACTTTCAGCTCTTGTGAATGATGAAGTATCTTACCTGTGCAATATCATAGTCAAATACAAAAAAAAAAAAAAAAAAAAAAAGATAATTTTGGATAGCGTATGAAAAAAAAATGCTGCAGCTGAGTGCCCTGTGCCACAAACAATCTCATGCATGTGACACAGCATTTAACATGCTAGACAATAGTGAAGCAAGGTCACAGAGCAGCAAAAGGGCTGTTCTGTGGTTTTATCTATAGGTGGTATTATAGACCACTATATTCTTCAATGTTCTTTCTTTAAAACATCATACAAATTAACAGAGAAATAAAAGCAAATGAAACATAGAGAAGAAAGAGTTTAATTTTGCCTGAAATTTATAATTTCCTTCAAAATATCTCTTCTTAAAGAAAAACAAAACAAAACAAAACAAACAAAAAAAAACCACTTTTGTGTTGCTGCCTTTATTTCCAGAAGGTTACCTCTCCCAGTTAACAAATAGTCCATAGCCACCATTTAATATTCGGTGTCTGAACTGTACTAATTTGGCAGTCTTCATAATGGGGACTATTATCTTTTATCAGACCAATGAAAGTGGAAGAAATGATAAGCTTTTGGGTTAATTTGTTCAGACAGGCCACATGGCACCAGTTCTACTTATTGGTACAATGAATATGCAAGCACTTCATACAATTCACATGTAAGGGATTTTCCCTTTAGTCATGTCAAAGTCATTCATAAACTGGCTTTTCTGAGTATGCATACCAATAAAGCTCCATCACTCAAACATTTGCAAGAAGCTATCCAGAAAGGACCTAATGTGGCAGGAGATAATTCACTCAGAGAAAGAAAGAAAGACACAAAAGCCCATAATCTCTCTTTTTTGCACTCTCTTCTGTCTCTTGCTCACCAAAGCTGTAAAGCCTATTTTTCGAGCTACTGCTTGCAGCTTCTTCTCATTTGTTGTCCTTAAGACAGTAAAAATAATTGCCAGAATAATGATTTCCTCTTAGTTTGGAGCTTATCCCTTTCTGGTTGAGCTAGCTAGTGAAATGAATCCTTCTGTTTGCATTACACTGTTAGCTGGTCAAGCTAACTGAGAAGCAGTGGTCCAAATCTTGCAACTGTTATTCTAGGAAAGTTCAGAACTTTATATATGTATATATTTATATTTCTATTTATATATGCATATATGTATATGTTCTGAACTTCCCTAGCATATATATGTGTTAATTAAAATAACACCTTCTCTAGGTGATAAACCATGTCCCTTTAAACATACTCAATTAGACTTAACAATCAAAGGTTTATATAATGATTAAAACTGAATGATCAAATGGTCTACAAACTAAACAGAGGTATAAATTAACCTGTGCACAAGTAAAGCAAAAAAGTTGGTAAAAGAGGAAAAACCTGAATGATCCTGTTCCATTATATTTAAAGGAGTCAAGGCCATCTTGTCCACTGATACTTTTGGGAACAGGAGGACTGCATTTCATTTTCACACATGGAATGAAAAACAGAATGAGCTCCATAAAAATGAATACTCAGAGGAATATTTGTGTTTTCAGTGTGGTCTCTGCTTTTTACTTCCTGCTTTTCCCACTTCTTCACACCCACCCCCAGTTCTTTTTTTTTTCTTTTCTTTTTTTTTTTTTCTCTTTTTCTTTTTCCAGGAAGCACAGCATGAATAAATAAGACCACTAAAAAGAATGTGAAGTATTAACAGAGGAAGCTCGTCATATTTCTTTACTGCAGTCACATACAGAACTTGATTAAAAACTAATATACAGCACATTAGACTTTATTAACACCCTCCTCCCACCTTTAGTTTTTCCATTTGATTTTCTCAATTCCAGGCTTTTATCACTAGAGTGGTTTGATAAAAGTCTAGCTTAGTTGTGTGACACTGCAAAAAGGATTGTACACTCAAGAACATTCTCACCATTTCTGAGGTATCCAATTTTTGTCTCACTTGTACTGAAGAATACTTGCCCCCTGGGGTGTTTTTTACTCCACTTGAGTGCTGTGGTTTTTACATTTATACATTTATTCCAACTATGTCATTAAGTTAGTATTTAATGTATGGCATTTTCCCCCACCTGCCTGGGGTTAAAGTTAGATGAAGACCTGCCTGAGCATCAGCAGTGAAAGCTGTTATTCATATTGATTGCTGTCACTGAAGAACACAAATACCTGAATGGTTTATAGTACTGGCACTACTCTCTGGGGTTTAGGACTGCAATTACCAGTCTGCAATGTTAAAGGGCAAGTGTATCCGTGCTAGGGTCCAGGGTATATTGCCCTGGGGATACAGATCCTGGGAATCTGTCCCTGGGAAGACTTCACAAGCCTCTCCTTTGCTGCTGAGCTGTCCTGAGGGTCAAGCTCATGACCAATGCTCTGGTCTCTGCTAGAGCTACACTGCTGGCATGCACGTGTTGGGTCTTGCACCTCCCTGCCCCTAACCCTGGACTTGGAGTCCTCACCTGGCTGAGGACCTTCAGCACCATGGACTCACCTGGGCTCTTGGCTCAGCCTGGTGACCATCCCCAGGCTGGCACTGCCTGCTGCATCTTGGTACCATGGGACAGACCCCAAAAGGGTTATTAACTAAGGGCCTAGAAGCATTTTTAGAGTAAGAAATCCCCCGTGTCTATATGCTTTGCAAACAGGATTTCTGCAAACAAGAATCTCTAGCCCATGTGGAGATGCAAATTCTGATACGCAAAGAAGAGCATGGAAATATTTAAAGGCCTAGCTGTATTATAAGAAATCTTCATTTTGACTTCATCTAGTACCTAGCTGGAAAATCTAGAAGGAAAAAAAATCATCTTTTCTCCCCAAAATATTTGAGGCTTACAGATTTCTACTGAAATGTATGCTGAGTAGAGAGTTGCTTTTTTTTTTTTTTTTTTTTTTTTTTTCCCAAGAAAAATGTTTGTGCCACAGAAAGCAATGGTTTTATGACTGATAAAAACACAAGATTATTTTGTGGCAAATGAGTACTGCTTTCAAGATCTGCATGTGAAATCACATTAAATTTCTCTATTTTTTGTTTTGCTTATTTCATCTGTCACTAGACAGATAAAGCATTTGCAGCTCTGATCCATTTTGGAAGATGAGAACCCATTCTAACCCAAAAGAACCATTTTCATAAAAGGCCAGGCAAACACTGAAACAAGTGACTGCATGGGTAGTGGGAAATGGCTGTCAGGTAGAAGATCAGCATTTTACCTCTCCCATGAAGCCCTTATGGGATTTTGGAGATGGAAAGCAATGTGGATAATCCAGAAGACATGAGCAATCTGCCTTTTCTACCGGCACTGAATTTTGTGGGAGGTTTGAACCTAAAGTGCTTTACAACTCTGGTCCATTAAAAGCGGCATGACGAGGAGACTTCAATTCATCAAAGCCACAAAACAAATCCCAGCTTAAACCATCAGGTTTCACATTAAAAAAAAAGAGAGAGGAAGAAAAAAAAAATAAATAAAAAGAAAAGAAAACAGAAGCCAAAAACGCTCAATAAAATGCTCAGAGATAATAAATCAGCTCAGCTTCATGCAGAAAAGTTACCTTTAAAACATCGTCTGGTGGCAAACCCAATCAGAGTTTCACATCCATAATGAAACCTGAAACCTGTAGGTTTGGGTTTTGGCTGTTAACTAGGCACAAGAAAAGGAAAACACTACACCAATGACTCAGGAAAACAAAAACAAACAAACAAACAAACAAACAAACAAACCAAATCAACTCAACATACAGGGAAAAAGAAGAAAAAAAATCTTCTCTGTGACGTCTTCCTTCCTAAGACACTCGTTTACTAGTGCTCCCAGCAGGTGACCAGCTCTGCCACCAGGAGCTGGTGGCAGAGGGGTGCTGCCCGCATTTCTGAGAGCTTTGGGGTTTGACTTTGGTACACCGTGCCCAAGAGGTGTCCACCAGTACTGCAGACAGGCAGAGCAGCACTTTCTATTGCCCAGTCTTTACCCACTGCGATGCTAAGGCAAAGCCTCGGCAGTGTTTCCCCACAACTCCTCCGTGAGCGATACAGAGACTTGCTGCTCAAACACCTCCATCCCCATTTTGACTGCTTTTCCAGCCAGTTTTCATTGTTACAGCAGAGAGTTTACTGAGCCAACAGAAAGTGCCAAAATCGCTACTTTCCTAGGGACAGTGGGTAAAGGGCAAGACTGCCCTGAAATTAGCAGAGCAGACCTTAACTGAGGCTTTTATCGGTTGTGTTCACCGAGGCCAGATGATTTTCAAGGAGCCGCTTAGAGATTTAAAGTGCTGATGTGACAGGAACTCTTTGATTTTAATGTTCCTGCCCTCTTCTTGCAGCCAGTGTTTATGTAAACTTGAGAAAAACTGCCACTACTGTTCATCTCCCTCATTTTTCAACCTTAATGGTAATTACATTCCATGCATGACAGGAGACTCAGCATTGCATTCAAGAGCAGGGCAGTAAGGCTGTCTTTGACATGCCATTACTATGCATTAAGTCACAGTTTCAGAGAGGGGGAAAAATAACATGTTGTAAAAGCACAGGCTTAATGAGCATTGCAAGAAAACGTAATTGTTGATTTGTGTAGGAGATTTCGGTAAAATGCTGTGGACTGAGATTTCCAGAGGCGTCTGGCTGAAGGAGGCAAAACAATCCTACTGAAATTTAATGGAAGCTAGGCTTCCAGTTTCCCAGGGCTCTTTTGAAATCACAGCCTCTAAACTTTTTGTTTAAGATGTTGCACGTTTTCATTCCAATCTTCTGGATGACAGCAAGGCTGTCTGCTATGTGTGTAAAAGGGTCATGGGGAGGGATGTATGTTTAATGGGGGGTTGTGTCTATGGGTATAGCATATAACTCTTCCCCCAAAAAAGTGCCTGGTTTCTGAGTCTCCCTTTCTGCAGTGAGTATCAAGGCGTAGTAAGTTTTATACCTATTGACACCTTCAGAGTCAAAGTTTATTTCAGAGCTGTTTCTTTTATTCATGTAAACTCTCCTTTTTTAAGGGGCAAGTTTTTATTTTTCCATGTGAGATCCCCACCATATCCTTCTTTGCTTTCAGCTTTCCTCTCTCAGCTGATAAAAGCTCACTGTGTCTTGGAAAAATCCCACACTGACAATTTTTGTTAATTCTGTCCAGTCCTGCTTGAACTACAGACCTTAACAAAGGTCGTCTTTTGTTTACTGTAGTGAAGAAAGATGGTTATTTTAACATGTTGTCTACTTAGCAAATAATTTCCTCTCTCTCCTTCATTTCACCTGCTTGACTTTTGCTCTTTCAGCTACAACCTGGTCAGCCAATAGTGTGGAGGGGGGAAAAATAAGTAATAGTTGCTAGTTGCCTCCTGCAGATGCAATGTTATCCACCTGGAAACCTAACTGATGCACATGGATATCACTTTTTTGAGCAAACAGTAAACTGTGCTGTTAACAAAGTGACACAGGATACGTATTGCAACTGTTTTCTGCGTGACACAAGGTCAGAGCATTGCAACATACACAGACATCACCGGAGACACCTCGCAGCCACGAGCGATGGGTATCAAAGCACAGAGAAGACTTTTCAGTCTGGAAGCAAAGTTCATCCTGGAGCTCCCAAATATCATCACCCATCTGAACAGAGCTCCTCCCATCCACAGGCTGAAACAAACAGACCACAGTGAGTGATTTCAAGCAAGTCTTGACATAAAAGCATCTTTGACTCACAGACGCAACCCTGAAACAAAGCCAACTGCTCTGGGCAAGGATTATCTCTACAGCACTTCAGTTTCAGTCTTGGCTCCAAGCTTCTGGAGAGGAAAACCATGATTTTACCTCGACTGGTAAACAGGTTATTCCCTGACCCACAGCTCACACTGACTGTCCTGCCAGCAGCCCCTCCACAAGAGCCCCGCTCCCATCACCTCTCTGCCCTTGCCTTGCTTACACGGCACCCAGCTGGGGACAGATCATGCTGGTGGCTGCAGCACAGAGCTCTGCTGCTAGCTGGTCTTCCTCCAGGAAGACTGAGCTCCCTGCAAGGGCTGCTAGTTGCAGGTGATGGCAAAAGAGAGCAACGTGGGACTAGGCTGTAGGGGAACTGCATTAGTTTGTGCCAGCCTGCTGTACTTGGTGCTTGTGCCCATGTCCTGGGGGAGCTCTGAGGTGCCTCACCTCCTGAAGCAGGTCAGCAGCTTTAAGACCAGAGTGACTTTTTACCTCCACTGAATGAATAACTCTTTCTCTCCACCCTGGAGAGCGAAACATATGCATGTGTGTGTGCAACAGGTCAAAAGCCACATCTGTTACCCTGCAAACACAGATTCCCTAGAGAGGGGAATTACAGAAAGGAAAGCATTCACCTGTATGCTTAATCTATCCTATGCTGAGATGAATCAACTGAGCAGTACCCTACTTCTAATGGAAATGGACAGTGCACCAATTATATTAGTTTTCATTTTTTAAATTAAAGATTAGATTTTAAAATTCCACACTGCTTCCAAAGACCTTTTTAGAGCCCTTTTTCAGGATTTTATCTCATGGCCCTTATAAAACTTGCTTTAGATGACACAGGAAAAAAAATTTAAACCCCAATCGATTGCTCTGGTAATGGAAATGGAAACCCTGCTTGTCCTTATTATCATGAGCCTTATTACCCTTGTCATCACCGCCACCATTATGCCATGAGGCTTTTATTCTCAAGGCATTGTGAGGAGGTTTAGCAGCAGAAGAGGCAAGCACCCAGCCCTCTCTCTGCTCAGAGCTGCAGAGCCACACTCGCATCTGTCAGTGGTTCCCTTAAGTGGCGCTTTATCTTCGCTGCCTAACAAGTTACACTTTATTGTATCTGTCTCACGGTAATGCCCAGAGTCCTCAGTTAAAATCAGGGGCCCCTCCAATTACAGCCACCCTGAAATTCAGGAAATATGGTTCATCTGAAGCGGTATGCAGAAGACTACATTTCCTACAGATACATGCAGTCAAATTCCATTATCCAGCCTGGATGCAAGTCCAGGTCAGCTCTAGCAATATTAATGGAAACTACTGGATTTTATGAGGATTAGTCAGAGGAGGCTATAGCCCACAGCAAATATTTTAATAATAATAATAATAATAAAATTCTGTGCTGGTACAAGCATACAAAAAAAAAAAAAAAAAAAAAAAAAAAAACAGTAGGTGTTAGAGTTGTAGAAGGGTTGTTCCAGTAACCTCATAATTGGAATTATACTGCTGTGACTGAGTATTTCTGTAGGCACAATTAGGCTTGAATAAGTATACATTTCTCTCTTGAGTGACGTACAGCAAATTGAAGTATCAGGTATGACTGTGGGAATAGGATTAGACCAAAATATTTCCTCTCATCTAGAAATCTTGGCAGTTCCCTCAGATTCCCCAAATGATGCTTTGCCCTACAGATCTATATACTTAACACAGAAAAATACTTTAAAAAGCATATTTCATAAAGATTTTTTTTGTTGTTTTTGTTTGTTTGTTTGTTTGTTTGTTTTTTCTGATGTTCTGAGGAATACCAGTGCTGCCAATATTAATATGCCACAGGACACAACGTCCACAAGGGAATTCCACACCTCTCGATGTTGCTGAAATGGGCTTCTCCAAAAACGTCATTTTCCTAGTATTTCCCCCAAACACCCAAAGTCCAGCTCTTCCTGTGGTACTGATCCTCACATGCCACCGGTGTACAAGGAAAAGGGTGCTTCTGTTTTTTGTGGGAGAGCACCAGGCTGCTGCAAGTAGAGAAGGACCACTGCCCTCTCCAGGAGTAGAGCAGTGGGGTCTGAGCACTGCTGCAAGGATGCTGTGCTGCAAAGTGTAAACGTGCCCAAAGAGAAGACTGTAGAAGTAGAGGGAAATGAACTCATGCTTATGTCCTGGGCTCCAGATCCTTACTTCATCTTCAGCTGGCCAGATCATCAAGAGGCTCTCACATCTTTCTATTTTCTTTGCCTTGTGCACCACGCACAGTCTAATTAGCTGTTCTTATTATTGCTACCTACCTCCTGTGATTGCCTTGTTCACTCCTAACAATAAGGAATGGGACTCCCTGGCAATTATCAGCTAATTGGGGCTGTATAAGGTCACTGGCTAGGCATTATCCTGACCAAACCAAAATGTGCATTGATATTCAGTGCAAACATTATCCTCCGTGTGAAATATCCCAGCTTTAACCAGAAGCATGCCTTCCAAATTCATCTGAAGCTGCTCTGCAAAAGCTCTGCTGTGGTTCCATCACATCTGTGAGGATAAGAAGCAAGAAAGAGCACATAGAGGGAAACAGAACTCCACACACTGTGTAAGCAAAGCTTTTGGCAGCCTTATTCACCAAGGCATCCAGTGGAGTGACTGTGGCTGAAAGAAGGATCATCCCTAGGCATGGTAACTGCAGAGATGAACTTCTCCATTCGGTGACTCTCTCATGGCTGCACACCACAAAAAGAGGTCCAGAAAGTCTTGCTGAGTATTGGAGTTGACCTTTCTTCTCAGTAGTCTATTTGACCAGACTGTAAAACCTTGCTTTCAAACATTCATTTGGTTCCCGAGCAGTTGTCCTCTTTAACCTTTTTAGCATCTTGCTTTTATTTGCTAATGGTCTGTTTACACCACCAAAGTTTTTTTGATTTGAGTATTTGAGACATGTCTATTAATCATCCTAATGTCCATATTCATTAGCTTGTTCATGCATCACTGTACCTTTCTTATTCCTCATTCGTTTTATACATCTTTCAGTCATTCAGTTAGAAAACAGGAAAAATAGCTTGTAACTAAGGTGCCAGCCAGACAGCATGCCAAAGTGACAAAGTGGCTAGCTGAGAGATTTGATGGACAAGGCACGAAGTTAGACGTAAAAAGGAAACACCTTTGTGCTTCATTGAATATCACCTCCCTTGTCATTGGGAAGCAAGACACACAAATGGGAGATGTCTGCAGTGATTATGCTATCTGGAGGCAACCTGGGTGCCCTGTGAGGATTACTTTAAGGATGGGTGGCCACTGTAGGGTCAGCAGGGAGGAGCCTTTCAGCTTGCAGACCTATGGAGCGACTCCTAGGACAGCTGTAGCACTGGCTCCACAGCCTGGGGAGGAGATCTCTTACCCACAGGGGTGGCCAGTCTAGGAACCAAGACTGGGTCCTGTTCATTAAAGACCAGCATTTAGCCTTTGTTGAGTAAAGTCAGTTCTGTCAATGACATATATATAAGGGCAGAAATTGGTTTTTGATATTAAAACACATTTTTTCCTCATAGCACCATTTTCATTTGACAAGGATGTCCAAATCCCAGGGCTGACACCTTCATGCACCCAAGTCTGAAGTTTTCCTGGTATTAATTAGCATAAGTCATTGACAAGGACTAAATGATTACAAGCCTCCTTGAGTCATGGGGTGAGCATTAGAAGGATATACATGTACCTGCAGCCCACGCTTGCTGTATAGTCAGCAAACAGTGGAGTGCAAATAACAGAGACGTTGGGAAGAAGGGGTCAAGAAGATGCTCCCTCCCCTCAGCAACAGAGGAAAGGGGGTGGAAAAGGGGAAGCATTCTTCTCTGCTGGAAAATCTTCATGTGCTGATCGGTGACACTCAGATTTTAGCTCTTCTGACAGAAAGCAAGGACTTAGCCAATCAAGAAGATTAACAGTGATGAGGCTGAGGTTCAGCTCTGATATGAAGTGATTTAACACTTGGCTGTGCAAAACAGTGAGCAAGAGAGCTTCCTTGTGCCTCCAGCCAAGCAGAAAATCACTGTGGAATTGTCTAAAATAACGGCATCCTTTATGAGCTTTCATCCCCACACCATATGGCTTCAGCTGCCTGACACTGTTTCCATGTAGGGCCCTGCGCTCGGCGCACATGTGCACGCACAGCGATGCGCGGGAGCACACGGAGGTGAGGCTGCCTGGTTTTCATGTGCAGAAGGCCACTGCTCGAGCACTCACCCCTTGTAATGGGCTGAAATATGCCAGGTCAAATTTCAAGTTCAGGATGATTTTTTTAAGTTCCATTTAAAGTCATGTAGGAAGCCCGCTTCAATTGAGAGGCAATTTAATTCAACGGGAGTTTATAACTTCAGTGTTCTTTAGGCTGGGCTTTCAGTGAATAAAAGTGACCTCAGGTTTACTTCAATGTCATTTACAATTATTATTCATTCAAAAATGAAGAGGATGGTGATTTCTGTCCATTAGTTACCTTTTCACTAGCCTTTCTGTTTTCTCCCTTCCTGCTGCCTTCACAAAATAAAGTGCACTAGCCTTTGTATCTAAAAGCAATTAATAAAAAAATATACAACACTTCACTGAAGTGTAGTAAGGGATATTTTGTTTTTCACATTTTCTCTTTAATTCCACAGAATTAATTTTTCATTGCATGTATTGCTTGCTAGCTGCTGGAAGCAGAGATTGACCTGGGCAGCAGGGCCCTGTGCCATAACCTGGTGGAACTGAAAATTAAAGCTTTCAGTTGTAAAAAAAAAATAAGATGGGGCAGGCAGTATGCTTGATGACATGCCAGTTAAATTAGTTAACCAATACTACACACGATTTGGCACTTAGTTCAATACATTCTTACTGCATTTCCCTTTTTGAAATCTGGTGCTTTACTAGCTCTGACTCAGACTGTATGGATACCAACTGTTATTATTCCTTAGGAATAAATTTATCTATACAGCCTTATGAATTTCCTCTGGTCATGCAGATGAACTGCCTCATCTCCCTCCCACCCAGTCTTGGGATAGGCTGACCCATTTTTTGCAGGAGTGTTATGAACTCCAACTAATCATCTCTTATCAGCTGAAGCGTTAGGAGTAATACATTACTTCATGCAAGAAGCCAGAATGTGGACTGGCTCTTCCTATACTATAAGTATTTGGGCTAACAAAAGTGACAAAATGATACAAAAAACTATCTAACTTTTAACAAGTGAGACCCTACTTTCATAATTCATTTTCCTCAATGTACACTTCTAACGAAATAGGACATCTGTCTTCTCAGCAAGGCCACGTTGGCCTCTCAATTAAAAGAGTTAAGATAATTTATCACAAGTATGCATGATTTTTGTAAGGTGGGGAGAATAACATACAAAAATACAGTAGACAAACATTTCTCTATTATCAGTTGCTCTGCCACTGTCAGCAAACGTTTTCTATAAAAGCAATAGCGAAACAAAGTCAGTCTAGGTCCTTCTTTCCTACTTGTCCACAAGGCATGCCAATTTACTACAGAAAGCTATTTCATTTTTATTTCCACTTTGGCTAGTTACAGCTGCTCCCCATCCACTGGCGCCACATTTGCCACCCAACTCTGGCCTGTTGATGAACTGAGCAGGTTCTGGGCAAGGCACACGAGTGAGATGTGATGTTCCACCAGCTCCACTGCTCCTGCAGGCACACAGCAGCAGCAGGTAGGGCTCCCTGCCCAGATGTTCCCTGTTGCAGGAGGTGGCATGTGAATTTTGGGGTGGCACGTATTCCTCTGGTGACTCCAATCAGAACCATAGCCTGGTGTCGGTGCCCTCTCCCTCCACAAAACCCAGCTGGGCTTCTTTGCGATACCACTGCCTTGCTCCCATCCCATGTCAGCCCCTGGGGATGGGATGTATCTGTCCCCATTTGGTTCCTCCCAGCGAGCAGTGACCCCAGCAGATATCTTGCTTGCAGCGCCGAGGCTGTGGTTTGGCTCTCAGTGCCAAAACATAGTTGTTGGCTACAGTCCCCAGATGTCTTTCTCTGTTTACATTTCCCCCTATCAAGGCTATTTTCTAACACCCACAGTATCAGGGTTTGGGGGAGGCCGGGCTATGTCCCAGGACTACCTTGGACATCCATTTTCCAGCATGAGGGCAGGGGTCTTTTGATGCCAGACAGTGCTGTAGGATGTGGAGGTGATTTTCCCTCCAAAATTGCTCTCCCCGTGTCTCCGGTTCAATATCTTGAACTCAGCACCAAACTCTTTCCCTGATAACTGTAATTAATGGCTTTTCGGATCCAGGGGAATGTTTCAGAAAGGTTACAGCAGAGTATCTCACTGGTTCAGGGACTACAGAGAGTTTTAGTGATCTGAGATTTTATGTCCTTGGGTCTGTGTGCCTCACATGCTGCTTGCATCACTGCTGACATGCCCCATGAGCCTAAGCATACTGCTCTTTCTGAAGAAGGCCATGAAATAGGGGTGTAGAGGACACCCAAAGGGTGGTGGGTGGGAGAAGAGGGAGAGGGAGACGGAACCATTGCTCAGGTGTGAGAAGGACCCAAAAGAATTGGAGAGTCTGTACCAGACTTTGGGGTTAGCAGGGAGGACTGGAGATCACATAGATGCTTCTGAATTTACCACCCCTTTCCAAAAGCAGCTCAGGTTCTTGGAAGCAGAGGTCAGCAAGAAAAAAAGTACTGGAGTAGAAATATCTGGAAAATTATAACAATTCTGAAATTGCTATTAGTTTCCAAGCACTTTAGGAAAAGTATACTAAAATTATGTCTTTTTTTTCATGACATTTTGGACTACATCTTCTTTGCTTAGGTTTAAACAAAGCATCTGAGAATGAAATGTCAGTTTGTTTCAGATTAAACTAAAACCACTCTTCACTAGTTTAATCCAAAGCATCTTTTCTTAGTTGTTCATCAGGCAGTAAACAAAGTAATTCTGCGCTGATATGGATTGGCTCCTTTTTAAATCATGAGCCAAAAAAAACCCCACCAAATAACCATGCATTCTTGCTGCTCAAGTTAGATGCAATATTGCCTTCATGGAAGGTCAATGAACTTGGGCTTTCCAGTCATGCCAGCATTCCTGAATGCACATGACAATATTTCCTTACAATTCCTGAGTTCCTAAATCCACAGCTACATTTCCAAATAAACTAAATTCTTTTTCAGAAGGCATGTCTATCCCCTATGTGGCTGAAACTCCCACTGAGCCTCCTGGGTCACTGTAATACTGCAGCATCTTTGGGGAAAAAAATTAAAATAAATAATAAACATGGGGAATTTAGGGTACATGGATGGTTTCTGAGATGGCTTTAAATATTGCCTTTAGGACACCAAATTCCAAACTTTATTCTACAGTGTATTTGCCTACTTGCTTTGTGTGTTGAAACGCATTAGTAGAAATTGGTTGAAAGAGGGTCAGTTCAAACTAAGTTGTCCTATTATATTACCTTCCCTCATCAACCAAGTCAGAAGTGTTTTCAGCTTATAACAAGCTGCACCTGTTTTGATTAGCCAAGATTTTCCACAGCCAGAAGCTGCCTTCGTTGCTTACTGTATAAACTGTGGATTGAGTTTGAAATTGAAACCCTTTGGCTAAAAACTGTTATAGATAGCACTCAGTGCACTGAATGGAAGGTGTTACCATTTACAACACAAGCAACACTAAAGAAATCAGTATCTTGTGTTAGAAAATAGAATTATTTTAATGTTACCTGATAAATTTATCAGGAAGGTTTTTCTAGTACTTCAAACTGTAAAGGTTTTGTTGGAATAGTAGAACAATGCCACAATTAACTGCAGTGTGAATATTTGCAAATAATACTAATATCTTGTGCATCCCTAAATTTTTCAAAGCAGTAGTGAGGAGTAAATATATTTGCACCTCAAGAAACATATGGGCCATTTACGATTCAAAGTATGTTCCCTGTCTTCAAGTATGACCAAAAAGATCGTAATAGCAGATTTGATTTTTTCCTTAATCCTTTTTAGAAATTGAATCAGCTCTGACATCTCTGCTTTTTTTCTTTTTTTCTTAAACGTGAAATCTTTGAATCAATTTTTAATAAGATTGCAATTGACAAATCTATTGGAACATTAGTGAACATTTAAATACTAATTAGCTAAGCCACTGCTAATCTCTCCTCAACAGAGCTCACAGACACAAATGTCAATTAAACCTGAGTTTGTCCCCAAGGAAAGAAAGGTCAGAGGGTAGTGTTCAGTCAGCTGTGAGATTATGTTAACACAGCATTAGGAGTAATAATCTCTGGGGAAAAAAAAAAAAAAAAAAAAAGCTAAACTTTCTTTGACTTTTTTTTTTTTTTAAATTACATTATCTATAAGGTGGAGAAAGGGGAAACAAGGGAAGAATTACAAGAAGTGAATCAACAACTGTTGCCTCTTCAGCAACAAACCAAGCACCCATCAATCTATTGCCTAAGGAGTTCGGAAAGAGTTCATTCTTTGCTAAATCATTGAGTATCTCAGGAAAACTCTCGTGTTTACCAGCCTAAGATTCAGGGTTTAATTTACCCTGGAATCACTGTAAATTTTTTTTAATGATTTTTTTTTTTCCCTCTAACAGCACCCTGCCCCTTCCCAAAGAAAAGCCCATCTGAAGGCCTCGCACTCCTCCATCCTTTCCAAGATCTGCAAATCTATTTGCTGTGGCCAGCAAACATCAGACAGTAAAACAAGTGGAGTATGTTCACTACACTCTCCCAGTTTGCCTTCTTCTGCTTTTCAGAGTGCTTTATTCCAATTCTGCACTTAAGCAGGCAGATGGTTTCGAGCACACAAACCCCATTAAAGTCAAGGGATTTCTCCTGTACTTCAAATTACACAATTGCTTAAGTGCTCCAGTAGGCTGAAGCTGTAACTCATTTGAGCTGGCAGCACAGGGGCATGTTTAAGTAAATGCTGCAATGTTTCTCAGATTATTTATGTCGTATTGATGGACTTCAGCACCTGTTTAAAGTTAAGCACTTGCTTCCTCAACGAGAGCCTCAGATACCTTCTTTTCTAGTTATATCTAGCATCCCTTCTTCCCTACAGTCTTCCAAAGAAAATCTGTCATGGAGAGCACCTCCTGAGCCTCAGAAGAGCAGCTCTACTGATAAAGCAAAATCAATCATTTCAAACAAGGAGGGAAAGTACACAGTAGACAATTCCTGACCCCAGGCACAGTTGTGAGAGGTGTTTAGATAAAACAGCTCCCTCTTTTCTGAATATGCCAATGTGGTTCTCTTATCAGCCTGCTTTGTCAAAACATTATATTTTATATAAAATTTGAGATAGACTATGGGCAGCCTAGAGCACGGTAAAGTTGCAGGTACAGCCAATACAGGTGGCACATGGAAAGTGCAAACTAGTATGGGAAACATTTTTAAATGACATAGCCTGGTGAGACCTAGTACATAATATATGGATTCTCTCTGCTCTTGGAAAGCCTTAGCATTAGAGCCTCTTAACTGTGCTTAAACAAACAAATACAAACCTTTTTGTAAATCCAAAACAGGATTAATATATATAGGATTATATATAATCCTATTATATATATATATATTATATATAATATATATTATATATATAAAGGATTAATATATATATATCTATATATATCTTCAAGAAAAAAGTCTTATATACCATGCTGGTCACAGAGCTGAGTATAAGTTGATTTATTTGGAAGCTTTGGAAAAATCTCAGCAGAGAAAAATATTACAGCTTGCTGTCATAATTTCCTAAAGTTTAAGTGTTCATAGATTTGTAATGCTCCAGGCTAGGAGGGGCCACTCTGTCATCCAGTCTGATCTGTTATACATCACAGGTCATTACATTTCACCAAGTTACCTTTGCATCGAGTCCAATAACTTGTGTTTTGCTAAAGACTATCTCCAGAAAGGCATCCGTCTGGATGTAAAGACTTTAGGAGCCAGAGAATCCACCCTCCCTCAACCCCTTTCCTAGTGTGTTCCAGTGATTAGGCTCACTCTAATAGAAACACGTGTTATTTTCAACTTAATTTGTCCAGCTCCAGCTTCCAGCCACAGATTCTGGTTATGCCTCACTTCACTGGACTTTAAAGCCATTTGGTGTTCAGCCTTCTCCTCCCGCAAAGATGCCTCTCTGGAGTACCTTTATAGAGTAAAAGAATAAGAAGCTCCATCTAAGTCATTCTCTCTAACCTGTGATTTTGTTTTACAGCTCTTTCTGTGCTCTCTGGGTATACAACTTACAAGCAGAACCTGCTGAACCTGAAGCATTTCAGCATCATTATCACATGTCCCAGCTACAGATGGGGTCAGAAATACATGTACTTTTATTCATTCAAGCGTTACCAGCAAAGAGAACTAGATGATTACACTGCGATCCTCTGCTTACTTTCTGGTCCAATATAACCAATACAACCAGTTTGTTTTCAAGGGTGCAGCCCCTCTTGTAGATGAGGTCTGTATTTTTTATTCTAAGGTATACAAACTTGCATTTCAATTTTATCACCCCATTTCACTGGGTTGTGCTTACCAAGTCATTCGGACCCATTCATATCACTGTTTAGTCTTCCTGAAGACTTCAACCATTCATGCAGTCCTTGCCTGATCTCCAGGTTATTATTTTACTTCAAATCACAAATGAAGATGCTGAACTGCCAGGTCAAATACGAATTGCTACTCAGGCAAACAAAAAACCTCCACCTTCAATTAAAATTCTGCATTTACTTCCAACTCTTTCAAGATTTAGTCTAACATATACTTTTGTAACAATATGTAATGCTAACTTATTTAGGAAAAATAACACACACAAAGTAGCGTGTCTGATGACTTATAAAACTGTTTTACTTCTTTTAGCAATAAACTTTGCAATTCCAGCAGAGAAAGTCATCAACTTTGATCCAAGAACTGATATTAATTCTTTTTCTGTACTTGAATACTTGAATAACAGAGCCTTGTAGAAATTGATTCATGATTTTAACTGGGTCTGATGTTAGGTTAACTGGTTTAAGTTATCCCACTTACTCTTTATGGCTACTGTCTATTTAATATGTAAATATTGGTAGTTTTACAGAGTGCCCCAGGTCTTCTGTGGTCAAAAATTCAGACAAGATGAGCCTAAGCTCACATACTTATGGTCTAAAAATGCTTATATTTTGCAACCACTTGAGCATGCAAAGAACCACATTCATGTGGCCTTGCTTAAGTAATTCATGGGTCTTTAGCAAGAAAGGCCTCAAATCACACTTTTTAAAAGCCACACGAACCAAAACCAGAGGACTTTGAAAGCAGTAAGGTGATGCTGCAAGATTAGTACAAGTGTAGCTTATCCTCATTTGAGAACACTTAAATCCTTCAGTCATTTTGCATGAGAAATGGCCACTGAGCAAATGTGACCGCGCATATGCCTGAAGATGCTTTTTGTGCATGGGAGTTTGTATGTTTAGAGAAACCCTAATGACATTACCCCAAGTGAGTTAAATGCACTGTGGGGTATCTTCAGGCCAGAAAGACACATGCACATGCTGAAATGTTTATTTTGTCGTTCATTCTAACGCTGGCAGCCCCAAGTGGCGGATCCGCACTGGACTTCTCTTCTCTCACTTGAAAGTCCCACATGCCAGCAGGGAGCACATCCCCATCCCCATCCCCATCCCACAGGGCTGCCTATTGCCCTGCAGTATCTTGTTGGGTTCCAGGCCTTTTCCTTAAAATTATCTCATTCCACTTCCAGTCACCACGGTTCTGAATCACACATGCCAAAACTGATAGAGCTGCAATTTTTACATGTCAAAATTGTTACGTAAGCAGAAATCTCATTGTCTCTGATAGTTTCCCCTTCAGCATGTGCAACATGGTCTGATAAAGCCTATATTTGCTCCAAAACTAAAATGATGCAGATGTGTTTTTTACTATACCAGAAAGAACACAGCTGTATGAGTTGCACAGAGATCTTGACTTCAACTCTAATCTTCAGATAGCTCCTGCTATATAATATGCTCAGCACCAGGGGAAATATCAAGGGGCACTTCCAAATAATATTTTTATAGAATATGTTGCTAAACAACAGACCAAATCCTCAGCTGGCCTGAATCAGTGAAGCCAAAGAAATTTGTCTCACTGAGAATCTGGTTCGGCACCATGTAGATAGAATTAATATGGCTTTGCTTGCTGCTAAAAAGTAACTAAATGAAAATAATGTCTATAGGGCTATGGCAAGGAAGAGAAGCTGGGGAATTACCTGAAATGTTCATTGGTCTTCTAACTTGACTAGAAACTGGGGCCTGAGATGATGGTCTCAGTGTGGAAACGTAGATTGATTAGATACCTAATCTGCAGCATGTCTTTCATCCCTGAGTGGCTTACAAACATTACTGTCACGGCTCGCTTTCCCTGATAGCGCCCCTTGTAGATGGGCACCTTATTTCCCAGGGGTCTGGGCTGCAGTTTAGCACAGTGTGTTACAAATGTGCCATCGGGGCTGTCACTTAGGCATCAGGGCTGCATTTTCTCTCTTTTACATTTCCTAGGGGGATACGAGGCTTGCTGGGGGCAACCTTTTCCTCCTGGTGGGTAGTCTCTCCCATCAGCTGCTAGACCATAATCCCTGGCATCAAGTCCTGGGCTACTCCAGAAAGGGGGCTCTTGCTCCCCGTACCCCCAGCGCATCATATATACCAGCTGCTAGTGTGGACACCCCGCCAGACAGGTTGCTGCCCTCTGCCGTGAGCACCACCTGTATTTTGGGACACAAGAGAGATGAGGTGCCCAAACCAGGGGGGCAGGTTTTGCCAAGCTGGGCAGCACCTAAATACCTTTAAAAATGTAAATATAGGTACCCCATAGAGCCCCATCTACTTAGCCCAGCCATTCAGTCATCCAGCAGAGCCTAGACAGCACCATTATATTTTGAATATTTGCCCAGCATGCTAGGAACACATCATTTTGGTGGTTTGTGCGAACGCAGCTGATTTTACAGTCAGAATTTGGACACTTTCCATGGCTCCTCTCCTTCTGCTGCCCCTCCTTCCCCTCACTCCCGTCTGACCTTTGATACTGGCCCTATGACCATGAGGTGACAAGCCCTGTGCACACAGTGCAGCAGCCACGCAGCCTGCAGCCAAACCCAAATGAGCTCTCCTCCTCAATGAGGCAGCTGTGCTACCAGCCAGGCACGGGCAGATCCAGACCTCCATCATCTCTCTGCAGCACCAGGGCCATGAGCTTCCTCTGCTCTGCAAATGGGGCAAAGGACCGCTGCTATGGGTCCCCAAAAATCTCTTCTGGTGCGTTATTGCCATACGAGCAAGCTGCAGTGGTTCCCACATCCTGGATAAAACTCCCTCCCTCCTCTGATTACTGCTAACTCATACTTTCCAGAGCTGATTTATCCCAGGCCTCATAAAAATGTTTCAGAGCAGCCAAAGCATGTTGCCTTCAGAGTACATCATATTCCTTCTAGCACCAGGTATTTTAAAACAGATGTATCATTGTGGAGGATGCCTCTCCTGGTCCAACTCCTACGTACCAAGGCTTTGCACTTACCTTAAATCATACAGAGTGTCAGCTGGGCTGGGCTATCATCACTGCTATTATTATTAGCTCTGGCAGGGTCAAGACTTCCTTATTCTGGTTCCTGCCTCATGCTTTGAACAGGCAAAAGAGAGGAAAGGTGGGAGGAGGGAGGAAACAGCTGAACTTCTTACAGGATCATTACAAGATTGGCAGCAGATGGAGTAAAATGCTGGATTTCCCTAAACTGCTGTCCAGGACCCTGTGCATTCAGTCACTTGCTTGCTCTGCAACTACACTGATGTCCTACCTGCACCTATTTTCCAGGAGCCATAGGTACCAGGGCAAGGTGCAGGTCACCCTAGTTCAGCTTGCCCTTTGTAGCTAAGTTACGGTTGGCCAAACCCATCAGCAATGAATAAATATCTCCACCTCAGCGTGCCGGGGCAGGCAGAGGAGGTCACCTGCCTGTGTTCAGCTACGATGAGGTTGCACTAATCCTAATATTGTGCCTCCAGACCTACATTATTCTTGAAAGCAGCAATGTCCAAAATTTGGGTTCACCATTCAGCTGGACCAGCTACCTTCACTCCTTCCATCACTGGATGTTTTTAGCTGCTCTCTGCTTAATGTAGCACACCAAGAATAGTGTGCCAGTGTCTTTCACTAGCAAAAACTAGCAAACAGAGCCAATCAGCTGTAGAACATCACCTTGTTGCATCCCAGAGAAAGGGTCTGCTAAGAGACGACAAGCTGAGCCTCAGTTGGCTTCTCTGCACCCCTTCCCAACCACCTCCCCTCCTCCCCCCCTAAAAAAGAACAAAAAAATTGTTCTTTCAAAAACTTAACCTTTTATCTGGAGAAATAATAAAATAAAAATAAAAATCTTGAATGCTCCCACATGTAAACACACTCCCATAACAACATAAATGGAATATACTCAGCAATCAAAGCCTGTGACTTTCTTCTAACCTAGCTGATGGGAAACCAGAGAGGTGATGGAAGAGCAGAATTCAGATTTCTTGTTTTTCTTGCTTCCTGACCAAAGCACCCCTTCTGCCCTCAGAAGAACAGGAGCACATAGGCCTGCCTGTTGGAGCTGGCAGTCATTGTGCAGGGGCAGTACAGATGCAGAGGAAAGCAATGTTCCCTGCCCCAGCCATTTTTATGAGCTAGTGCCATTTAGACATTAACATTGCTTATTCCTATTTCTACATCTGTTTTTGAGGTGTAACAGAGATGCACGTGCCCCTTTGCTTCACTTTCAACCACATAGGCACACTTTAGTCTATTACAAATAAAACAATGCATGCGTTAAGTAGGAAGAGTTATCTATTTCAAAGGATGCTAGATACAGACCTCTGAGTATGATTAAAACCAGTGGGACTATTCAGTGGATTCTGGACAAAGCTCTGGTTTACAGGCTTTCAATGCTGACAGATCAGTGAAGCCACAGCAGTGCTTTTCTCCCCAAAACAGCAGATCCCCATCATTCCTGACACCAGGCAGGACACCATAGCAAACAATCAGATGTCTGCACTGAACGTCTCTCTCCAGCCAAATACCCATCCCACAGACTCAACATAATAAGTTATTGTCCTCTTAAAAAGCAGCAGAAGCACTGATCACCCTCATTAAGGAAGAAGGGCAATTTTCTTCTGTAAAACTTCAGCCTTCACAAATGCTGTAACTGCTCCAAAGGGAGAAGTGGAGTAGTTTAGTAGCCAGAGGACAAATTCACAGCTTCCCCATATGCTGTTGCCCAACTGGGGGACAAATGAGAGCGGAGGGATATTTGCTGAACTTCTTTTTCTTGCTTGCCTTTTGAGAGCACCACTCTTGCTGCTGAGCAGAGGACTGCTGGAGGGTAATTTTCCTCCCAGCAGCTGGACTGAACACATCAGTTCAGCTTGCTTTCCAAACTCATGGCAAAACACCCTCAGCCAAAGCTCCAGCCTTTAAAATTCACTGCCCCTAACAACCTGCCAGGGCCCCAGCTTGGCAAGCTGCAACCTGTATTATAAGACTTCTTGGCTTAATTCACTTTTTAATTATTTTGCTGCCACGAGATCAGGCAGGCTCTTCACGGGGGTAGATTTGATGGAGCCATCTCTGAGAGTGACTTGGATATGTTTGTTTATACGGAGCGGCAATACGCTTCCCTACATCTGCAAGAAGTGCAGCTCTCAGTGGACGCATTAACGAGTAACTTCAGAGCTGCTTGGCAGACCCAATCCTTTTCCCTACCTTGTTGCTTTAAAGTAGACCATGGAGCTGCCTGTTGGGGCCAAGCTGGGGATGCACAGGGAAAAAAAAAAAAAAAAAGAGCAGAGATGCAAAGCCAGGGCTCTGGCTTTGAGTGTGGGCACTCATTTGGTGGCACCATGCATCATGGTGGTTTGGTCCTGCTTGTGCTGCTGAAGTGTCACAGTAACACGGCAGATAACTGAGCACCATCATGTGCTATCCTCTCCAGCCCACAGATGAGGAAACGAAACTGCAGAGCAAGCACAGGGTGTATTTTTAAAGGAATGTTGAATCAAAAGAAGTAGGGTTGTCTGCTTGCTCTGTTGCTGCCCTGCAGCCTGCGGACAGGTTTATTCTCTGCAGAGTGAAGCAGAAGTTGAGGTTCTATTAAAAAGGATTTCTGATTGATTGAAATCATTTCAGTCTTCAGAAAATAAAGGAAAATTAATTCCAGAGTTACTAAATGACGAGTTATTTTTATTCACAATTTAAGTTGGGGGTTGATATGACAAGACAAGTTTGTCCTCTCTTGACTTTACGCAAAATAATGCATGGAGATGAATGATCAGGTGACTTAAATCACACAAAAGAGACAAAATAACTGTTACCAATTATTATATATATATATATATTTTTTTTTTTTCAATTCCCACCATACCTTGAACCATTTGAAACATTTTAATTCCAGTATCAACTTTCTCTTCCACCTTTGATCAAGGCCAGATGATAATTCTGGGCCAGAATATAAAATATTCCTCTGTTAATTCGGAAGCACACAGACAGTTTGTAGATCCAATACATTATTATTTTCATATTATAACATACATTATAACTTGTCTTCATCTCACCCACCTGACAGCCATTGCCAATTTTTTGGCTATTCCCTCCCTCTTGAGTCTCAAGCATGCTCTTCATGCTGCTATGTCCATAGGGACAGGCCATGTAGCCAGCTCTGAATGTCAGTGGTGGTGGTGAGGCACCCACAAAACACCTTCCCTAGCATTTAGCCAGCAGGCATTTGCTGGAAAGAAATGCATGTGCCCTGATAAGCACATCAAATCCTGGAAAGATGGATGCACATCTGTGACAGGCAGGATCCAAACCGTTTTAGCTGCATGTACAAGCAGCTGGATCACAGCATCACCATGAACCCACAACGTGTGTGTGGGGGGTGAGCAGCTCCCCCACCCCCAAAGCACAGATGGGGTCTTTCTGCCTGTGCCTTCCCAGAGGTTTCTGGTGAGGCTCCAAGCTCAGAAATGTCCTAGTGATGGGGCTGAACCCCAACTTCCACTCTATTGCTAATTCCAGCAGGTAACTGCGGCTCTCAGGTAGTTTTTGTGGTGACCAAGGAAAACTAACACACTGCTGAAATGGTGGAGACAAGGAACATCGATTGACCCACTGGCAGCTAGAAAATGTATGGAAGGTGCTTATTTAACATGAGATTACAGAGTATTCCTTGTATTGCCCTCATTTGATGGGTATTTTGCCCATTACTGAGATATTAGCATAAAACTAAACTTGTCATCGGAAGGAAAGCATGCCAGGATGCCAAGCCTTATTCTGAATTAAAACTTCAGAGAAACACATGGAACATAGACCTTCAGCATGACATTATTTTACATTTATGCAGTACAGGACCACCTGTATACCTTGACGGCTAGAGGGATTTTGACATTTTTAAAACAAAAATCACAGATTAAAAAAAAAAAAAAAAGCCAAAATGCAAATACAGCTACAGCTGTGATTCTGCTCCTGTTTCTCTATAAACACAAAACAGCACAAACTAAGTTTCTAAAAGTAGTAAAAAGATCACCTGTTAAAACTGACCATCTTAATTTTCAATACAAAAACATTAAATCAACTTTGCGCATAACAGAAAGGTATACAGCCATTCATGTCAGCTTAACATGACAGCTCCTTCTTCACTCTCCCCATTTCACATGATTGTATTCCACTGAAAAGTATATACAGTTGTGCTAGCTTCTGTTATACTGGGAGCATGAACACTTTTTACTAAAATTTTATCTTCTTCCTAACAGCAGTGGTTTCCAGTGGACAGTAACAGCAGCTTTGCACAACCACCTTGAAGTGACCTAATGGTATAATTTCAGACCCATTCTATCCAGTGATTATATTGTGTTTCTTCCAGCTTTTTTAATACATGTCCTGCTGGATAAATACACTGTCACTTACATTTTATTCCCTCTTCCTACGGGTTTTAAAACAAAAACCTCAAACCAGAAAAGGATCACTACTTACTTTCCTTACCTGAGCCACACAAAAACAACTGGTGTTGCAATACCAGCAATTATCAGCAGCCATATATTTTTTTCTGCACGTTGTTATTCTTGGTGCATGCTAACTGCTGGACTAAACTTTGCCCAACAGGGTTTCCATCTCACATAATGATCCTCAGCTCTGTTCCCTTTTTCCATTTTTTTTGTTCTCCTCATTAACAAGTAATCACATCCAGTATCTGCACTCTCTCAAACACAGAAATATTCGTATTTTGGCACAAAGTCATGTACCTGGTTATCCCAGCTAGTCTTTTCTGGATTTGAATGCATAAAATTTCTGCTGTCTGATGCTTTGTGGTTGCAATCTAACATTGAAAATGCCCCATGGGGAACTTATTTCTTTTACTGTAGCTTTGTTTACTTGTTTATTGAACAGAATTGGTTTAATTGTTAGCTATTCAGATTTATAAGTTACACTGATATAAATAATTCCCTAGCCAAATGGCAGAGAGAAACCCTGAGGAGCTGGGCTTTGGTGAGATTAAATCAGTTTTGCATTAACTGTTTTAGAGCGTTTGATCAAAGCGCAGCCAGCAAACTCCCCCAAACACACCCAACCCTCTTGCTCACTATAATCCAGCCTGCTTCAGTGAACCATGGGAGTGGTGGTTGTACACATCTCAAACAATAACTTGAAGTTACCTGCTCGGTGTGCCTGTGTAAAACTTTTTGCACAAAGAGAGCTGCGGTTTGAACGAGGTGACTCCAAAAACTGGGAAAATAAAGTACTGCCAAAGCAACAGGGCTGCTTCTTCTCTCACTTGAAGTTTCAGGATGACTAAATCAGGCTTTCCTCACAGCATTATTCCTCAAAACACAGATCAGAAGTTCTGCGTGCTGCCTTTTGGCTATCTTCTTGCACCTCTCTGCTCCTTTCGCATAACAGCATGGTTTAGTCTGCTCTTTACCTACTCACTGTAAAACTGCCCTCCCCAGACTGGGTGGGAATGTTCCACTGAAGAGTAACTCTTCCTAGTGCTACTTTTCTGCTTTTACAGAAACTACAGCAGAAAAAGACACTATGGTGATGGCACATTTTCCCTGGCCCCGCTGAAAATAAATGAGAGCCTTTGCACCTACACTGGCAGAACCACATCCAGGCATCATTCTGTGGGTGCTGCTTTCTTTTCCACAGGGAGCACTCCTCCAATGCTCCTATTCCTGCTCCTGTTGTAGTGGCACAGTGAGTTTTTGCAGTCTAGGACCAGGGAAGGTGAGGGACAATTACCTTTAAACACATAAAACACAAGCCTGACACATTTACATCTGCAGCAATCAGGAGCAGCATCCCTGAAATAGCAGAAAGGGTGAAGGAGAAGCAGATGCACAGCCCCACATATTGACTGCACTGCCCTACATGCGTGTATGTACGAACATGCCCAGCTGGAGCTTCTGTGGTATTTGAAAGGACAGTAAACCCTGAAGAGCCTGAATGTTCACAGGGGAGCTTATCAGTTGTTGATGAGGCCCTGTCCAGCCTTACAGACAGCCAGTTTCCTTCTGTGCTGGGGCACTAGTTAGCTGTGGAGCCAGCAGAAAGGTGATAAGCTGCGGAGAAGATTTTTTAGGAGTCTTGCCTATCTTTCACACCAAGTGGCCAGAGCACATTTTCCACAGTTGCCACTTACAGATAGGCCAGCTGCTCTCGGATAAGGTTGAGAAAGAAATAGGAAAATGGGTTCCAGTTACCTTCCTCTCACAGTCCCGGAGGAATCTGAGGTTAGGCCTGACTTTCATATATTTTTTTTCCCCATTTAAATATATAAATTTCCCCCAGCTTATGGCTGCACCAGACAAGGTAGCTATGGAGTCAGCTCCAAGCAAGAGACAGATTTCAGACAGGCTATCAGTAATTCGCTGCCTGCAACTGCCAGGCAGGAAAAGGCTGCAAGCTCTGCCAGTTGATACCAAACACCTCAGCTACACAGGGCTGTGAAAATTTTTCAACCTCCCTCACCTCCCCAAGGGAAAAGGCATTCTTGCCAAATTAACCTTTTACCAAACTGCGAGCGACTCTTTTAGGGCTGGGTGCTGAGGCACGGGCGATATCTTCACACCACTGGGAAGCGACATGCGAGGCCCAGCTCCAGGACAGAGTAGCCCCATCCCTCACTCCCCGGGCTGTTTCTTTAGATACCATGAGAAATACAAATAGGCAGCAGCCCAGGTTGGCGTTCAGGGGAGATAACGCAAGGAAACTCCATGGGGGGGCTCGAGCTGATGTCGGAGGTTGTTGTATCTTCATCTGCAAATCTTGCTCTGAATGTTTGACCCCCTTGCAATTGCTAGAGGCACAGCAGAGCATTATCCCCGTCACACCTTTCCAGGGCTGCAGATGTACAGATAGGTTAACACATTTTACCCTCAACTTCTGACGGTGGCCAGAGTCACCTCATGTTACTTGCATATATTTCTGTTGGGTGTTCCCCTTGGGACACTGTCATTAGCACATAACAATACACAGTAAGTGTAAATCTGACATCCCAGTTGACTGCAGTGATTTTGCATCAGGCAGGCAGGAAGGTTTCTGAGAGAAAAACTCCACAAACTGCAACATCATGTCAAGCCCCTGTCAGCATTTAAACAAGATGTCCTCATTACTGCCTTCCTCCAAAGAGCCCCCAAACACAAGAAAGATTTGAGAAAAAGACTACGTGATGTTTCAAAGATTCAGCTAAATCTTTGCTGCTCTAAGGCAGAAATGTGAAATAATAAAGAATCCCGTATTTGAGTGCTGATCTGCCAACCCTTTTGAGTGCTGCCAGCATTTTGGGGGCATCATGTTAATAAGGAAGTGACTGAAGGGGGGAAAAAAGACTTTCAAAAGTTTCATTCTCCATCCAAACTATCCCTGGAGCCCAAGGCCTACATTTTCAAGCTGCCTGCATACCTCTGTTGCAAGCAAGTGTTGATGTCTTCCAGTTCATGAAAGCCTGAATCAAACACCTTTAAGCAGAGCTCCTCTTCCTGCAAGTTGCTGTGTCCATTTTGCCTTGCTGATACACAGTTGTTGCCAGTCCCCAGCACAAGGCCTGGATGGAGACCTGCTGCCCACTCCACTGCCTGTTTCCCTCTGTTTTCCTCCCCGTGTCAGGACAAACATGACAAAGGTGTTCACGTTGTTCACCCTCCTTACGAAATGTTCTCCCTCACCAAAGCGCTGCCGCAGATGGGTGGCTCCCTGCTGCTGCCCTCAGCATCCTGGCAAGTGTTGGGGCAAAACCACAGCCCTGGGAAAGGTATGAGCCACCCATGCCCAGCAAGGTGTGGGGGGTGAACTCATCATTAACAGATTGATCTTTTGCTTATCTCTGAGCGTCTCAACATCTGTCTCCTTCAGTACGCCCTGAAGTGATGCGTTTCTGTGTGGCAGAAAATGTGCCTGCATGGGGCTCACACAGCGCCAGGCACAAGGCAGCCTTGATGGATACCAGAAAATAGCACTGCTTTGGCAGCAAAGACCAAATGAAACCAAGCACTTGGGGTTTTGTAAATTGGGTTTGGCCCTGCTTTTTGGCATCACTCCCTCCTTCCGGCTTGCTTGCCTGCCCTCTGCAGGCCTCCAGCCCACAAAGGGAGGGGAAAATGGGATTATTTCTGTTTTCCTCCCGTGCAGGAGCCCAGTGCTTTCCACATAGCCTTACAGCCCCAAAACGGGCTTCTCCTGCTCAGGCAGGCACCACGGGATGCTGCCGGCATCCTCCCAGGCTGGCACCAACTGTAGCTGAGGCAGCTTCACCCCATGATGCTCGAGACATTTCACAGAGACACGCTCCTCCTCGGCAAAGTGATAATGCTTCTAATTAGCGCTGAGACCTCCCAAAAGGGCTGTCAGAGGGCAGAGGAGGGATGAGGGGAACAGAGGTGGCTCGGCCACTGTGCTCCCAGCAGTAACAAGGCACTGGGGCTGGAACGAGTTGAAGCTGGGAGATAAGAGAGGGCAAGAGCGGAATATTTTGCTGACAGAAAAGAAATATACATGGGACTAACCTCTAGTGCCAGTGATATTTTAATCTCATTGGCAGGGAGCTGCTCTTTGGGGACGACAGAATTAATTTGGTGTTTTTGGTGTCTTTTCCCGGTGGATCAGCAGAGTGGCACGCTTGCTCTGCTGCATGCCACCCCAGCATTGGAGGCAGACAATATTCCCTTATCCAGCAGTCAGGAATACATGAAAGAAGACGAAACTTGGTGCCTGTTACCTTTGTACCCTTGGGGTAACTTACTCCTGGTAGCCACAGTGAAGTAGCTCCTGACCCCTGTGCTGCAAAGAAGGGGAAAACAAGTCTACAGGCTCCCAGTCCTCCTTAGTATAGGCAATAAATGAGGCACCCGTACGGCTGAGTTGCTGCATCTCCTGCTCCCTGCGGATGTCAGAAAATGGCATTCCTGAGGTTTTCCTTCTGCAAATAGAAATCCACCAGGTGCTGTTCCTTGCAGTGCCTCGATGATGTCCTTGTGCAGCATTTCAGTGACAGAGATAAGAGATCGGCACCAGCTTCTTTTACAACAGGCCTGCAAACCCCTTCCCCAACACAAAACCACGTTATCCTACAAGCCAGTTTTTTCTACCCCAGAGATTTTCCTAATTCCTATCTTATACCTGATAATGAAATAGCTCAAAACATAGACTGCAAGAAAGAGGAAGACTTAGACTAAATTCATGCCACTTTCTACAGATCTTAATCTGACAACTGTCCTAGCAATTATAAAAGGTAGCTGCATAAGAAATGTAGGCATTGTGCCTGGGATAGCTGCCTGAATTAGGCCTCGGAGAGTTGAAGCATCTCAGTTCACAGGTGGTAGGAGCAACTCAGAAAACCTCTTCTACATCATGGCCAGCAGAGCGATCTCAGTGCCTACTGCTGTCACCCAGTTCAGCCCATATGCCTAAGTGCAATATTCACATGGAATATTCACCTACCACAGCTAGATTAATTCCCATTATTAATCAAAAAGGAAGAAATATATTATTCTGTTCTGGTTTAATCTCTGGAACATCAAAGGGTGGCCCAGGGGAAGAAAAAAAATAATAAAATGATTTAAAAAAAGCTGTTCAATTCATGCTTTGCAAGGTAAAGAAACTAAGCCTCAAGACATGCTACTTTAATTTGTCAGCATATTGCATACTACTGCTGAGAGCTTTCACTGTAAAGAGCCTCCAGTGTGGTCCAAAACAATAACAGGGTATTTGTCAGGCAGGAAGAAAATCCAGAGTTTCATTATGTTGAGGGACACAAAAAAAAAAAAAAAAAAAAGAGAAAAAAGAGAACAGACAGTGGAAAAAACACATTAATGCAGCCTTGTAGCAGAGGTCTGCCAATTTCAGAGTGAAAAACAAAAGGACTGTAACCTATACTGGATAATATCAGAAACTATAGTAAAAAAAAGGTTAAAAGAAATCATCCCTTCCTACCACATATTTATTGCTTGCCTTTGTTTAGACTTAAAAGCCTAAGGGCTCATTTTTTTTCCTCTTGATCAGTAGTTTGGGGGATTTTTTGTCATCATGTGGTACAAGATGTTGTTTTTCTTCAAAGAGCTGAAGTGGACTTCAGTGCAGAATGAAGATGTTGGTCACTCCAGGAGACAAAATTCCAAATGAATATGCAAACAGTGTGAGTGGAAAAAAGTCCCAATGAGACCACTCCAGCAACAGAGACGTGCACAGGCTCCCTCATAAAATGTGACAATCAATATAACAAAAATTAAATTCCTGCCAGCCCTCTGATAGATGTTGTACATGCCATGCCTGGATATTTCCTCTTCTTCCTCTCTGCCTTAAGAGGGGACATTGAGCAAAACATTAAGCTCAGCCTGTCAATAAAGATTCACTGGCTTGCTGACAAAGTCTACCAATTGCCAGCAGCACAATCACAGAGAGCCAGCAAAGTCGGTAGCATAAGAGTTGCTCAAGAAAGCATCACTCGGACTGCTGGGGCCTCACCATTGTGTGTGTGTGCCAAAACTACCAGCTAATTGAGGTAGGAAACGACTTCTCAAGAAGACGGACACTCCTCCTGATCTTGATTAACTCCCTTTGTATTGTGGTTTACAGAAATATGTCAGCGTTCTCCATCAATCTGCCAGCAAGTCTTTTCTCTAACATATTTCAGTTTGCCACTTGGCCTTTCACTGTGGATAGGTGCTGCCACAACTGATATAGCTTCTGCATGACATCAGGGAGCAGTGCTACCTCTTTCAGCTGGTGCTGACCTTCCCCCTTGGCAATAAAAATGAAGCAAGACAGCAACTTCAAAAATGATGGCATCCTGCAATAGCCATAGAAGATGTGGATTTGGAAGTGAATACTTTTCCTGTGTCTTCAAATCCTCCTTGGGACTGAGAGCAGTTGTAAAAAAGAAACATCAGAGACAATGTCATTGAAAAATATCGCTGTTTCATTGAACCCATCTCTATGGGCATTCATTGTCAAGAACAATTGCAACACTCTAGCTTTTAAAATTATTATTTTTCTTGAAATCAATAGTGGTGTTAGGACACCTCAGTAGGAGACACTTGCATTGCACTCAAAACCAAAGCAAATACAAGATGGAAAGCAATCGCTAGGGCAGCCTGAAGGAGAAGGAGCTGGGGCTTACAGCTGACCATGGGCTACTTAGAAAGCAGTGCTGCACGCTCCTGCTGAGACATCCCTGTTTGGAGTACAGCATTACTCAAGTGCTCGTACTCGCTACAAGGCTCAACTATCTCAAGACTTCACAGCTCTGCAGGCAAAATACATTTACAGTTGCAAAACTGCTTGAATGAAGGAGAAAAGGGGTCCAGGATGGGGAAAGGCATGCTGAAGGTCATTCTCTTAAAACTCTTCTGCCTTTAGACACTTCCGCATACCTTCCTTTCCTAGTGCACCTTCTTCTATCTGGACCAACGTGTTCCTCTGCTGCCCCTGCTGCAGTTTGGGGGGAGGCTAGCAGTCTGCTCCAAGAAGAGATGGGGACTGAGGAGTCTACAAGAGGGCACAGAGGTATCAGCAGGGGCTAGAAAACATGGCTTTGAAGAAAAGGTCAAAGGAATCAAAACATCTGCTGTCTAGGTTTAAAGAGACACAGAAAAGGGATATTTAATTTTCTCATTGCTTATCAGAATTGATGAAATAGATGAAATACAAAAAAGAAGAATGGCAACTAAATCCATACATCACTCAGATTCCTAATAAGCTTGTGACTATAACATATATTGGTTTCACGTTGGGTTGTCAGCAGAATGGCTCCTTATGGATATTCAGTCTTGTTTCTTTGGGAAAGACCTCCTTTTACTGTGTCTCTGTACAGCACCTAATTCAGTAAGACCCTGATCCAAAATGAAAGTCTGCAGGCAACAGTATGGAAGACCACTTAAGAAAAGCTAGCTAGCTTAAAATAGCTGCAATAATTTGCAGGCAACATTCTACTTGCTTCATCTGTCATTTGAGCATCACTAAGTCCACATAATATTCAAGACTCAAAAGAAAAGCAGCCTCAAAAATCCACATTTGCTTTTTTCCATTACCCTGGAATTTAGGCAGTTGGCATTTGAGCTTTATACATACACATATGCCAGATCATTCGAAGAGATAAAGATCTACCAAAAAGCCTCAGCTAACATGCAAACAGCTAGTAAGCTAAATATTTTTTTTTTTGCTGTTTAAATATATGTATAGTACTTTCAGCAAACTAAAACTCCTTCCCATTTCTAACTGCAGCTATATAGCTAAATACTAAACTTTTGCCACCTTCACCACTGCAGAGTCATGTCTTCCAGTTGTACCATAGGAGATGCAACTATTTTTTCTCCTTCCTTCCCCAAGATGAGGACATACATGCAATTGGGTTTGCATGAAAGACATCTGCTGCAGTGCTCCACATGCTAACATTACTGAGAGAAGCATGCAGAGAAACATTAGCACACAAGCAGTGCGCATGAAAACCAACTGGAAAGGCTTCTACTCTGAACATTTCGTAATATATTTTCATAGTGGATAAATTAAGAGGTAAACTTCTCTGAGCTTTACAGAGTAATTTTGTTGCCAGTAACACCTTAGGTGGGATTTTTTAATTATTATTATTATTTCTTAATGCAAGTATTCCTGAACGGATCACCTTCTTGTAGTGACATAGCAAAAAGGTGCATAAATGATCATCTCTGGTCAACTTATAACCTCGTTGATCTGCATAAACAGACAGGAAATTTCTCACTTTGGAGAAGGAAGAAACCAACTCGAAACGATTGTGGATCAGCCTGCAAATGCTGACTTTTTTTTTTTTTAAGATAGGATGGGTTAATTTCCCAGTTCTACACAATTTATCTGTGCTAAGCTGGAAGAGTGTTGAGTGGGAAAGGGTTTCATTGTCCACTAGGGCCTTATGGCTCTTCAACACCCACAACTTCTGCCTCATGTCAAAGAAAAGCAAATAGGTTTATTAAATAGCTGTCAGGCCAAATGAGGCTGTACAGAGAACAAACAGAAGGGAAATTGGATTAGAGGCAGAGTACATGCCACACTAAACAAGGGTACAGATTTACAGCTTTCTGTGTGCAACTGCACAAAGAACTTTGCAGACCAGTTTTGGGGAGGGGGAGCCAAAGTCTGGGGGAGGTGGCAGCCCCAGCATGGCAGGAGTTGGGCTCCTCAATAGCTGGGAGGGCAGAGGTAAGGGTACCCCTGCTCTTCCAAGATCCTGGCTGTATTTCTCCAGCAGCCAGCCTTGGTTTCCCAGTAAAAGGTTCTCCAGAATATCCTTTCAGCGTGTAAATAGAAAGCTGCTATTTCCTGCTCCCTCTCTGCACTGAAAAAGAAAGTCATTGTTCGAGGTCGGCTTGTTTTTCAAGCCTCAGTTTGGGTGCTAATCCAGCCCTTGTCACGATAGCCATGACGAGCTGTCTTTGATGCCACAGTCATCCCGCTCAAGGCTGCTTGGGGCAGATTTGCCTCACACATGAGCCATTGCACCCTGAAATGCACGGCTGTGTTCGGACCCCACAGCAGGGGCTGCCCATGGAGAGGGATTCGCACTCAAAGATTTATGGCAATAACACAAAATTACTGCATACCCTGGCTGCCCACTTCCCCCAGGGAAGATGCCTTCACCCTGACCTTCCCCAGCCTAAATAACACCATCAAGCCCATCACAGGCAAAAAGAGGGAAAAGGATTCACAGCAGAGCCACAGAGAATTAAACATTCCCTGATAAAAGCTTTGGCTCACAAGCAGGCTCAGAGAGGTTGGACTCTTTTGCAAATGACTGATAGTTATTCCCAGGGAGACCCTGGCCAAACTCTCACTGCGGTGGAGGAAGTGACAAAATATTTTCAGTTGTTTTTAGCTAGAAGAAAAGGGAAGAAAATCACAGATGTACTCACCAAAGGGACTGCTTGCACTGGTAAGGTCAGAAGGATCACAATGCACCAAGTGATGCAAGGAGTTAAGCAATTTGGGCTCAACGGCTGCAGACCTCAGTTACATGTGCAATAACTGGAACTGACTTCTACCTGTGTTGCTATAGCAGACTGAACTTTTGAGTGAGCAAACTACACCATCTCATTCAGAGCAGTTACACACCCACCTTCAAAACCTATGTTTATCTCCTCCAGCCGAGACAGAAATCAAAGGTCTACACCCCAGGTGTTCCTCCACACTGTGGTCCAAGTCCACATACTTCTCAGGCCTTCGCCTCAGCAACCCACATCCAAACCCAAGCAGACAAGACTGGTTTTCTTGACAACTCTCTCCCATCACAGCACCATCATTTCAAGAGCACACCATTTTGCAAGGTCAGAAACCCTTCAGTGGCCTCCGCTCCATTACAGTTCACCCCAGTCTCTGTAACAGTGCAGCTAAATGCACTGCTTGGCTTGGCACTGACCAGAATATTTGCCTCACAAGTGTGCTTACAAACAATATTTCCTATAGTCTGAATTGAATGGCACTTGGATTTCTCCTGATTTGCTAGCATCTACCAGTAGAGTTTGTACAGTCCTCAGGAAAAGTAAGAAAACATGGGCAGATGGACATATAGGGTGAATTTTCTAAAACATGTCGTCACAATTTAGTTTTACATTTGAATATATTGCTTCTCAGCCAAAAGAATATTTCTACCTCTTTCCATCAGGAATGTGCATTAAGTATGAGCATGTGCAACCCTGTACTTTCCTGCAGATTTCCAATTTGCCTTTTTCCTAGTGACTGTATCTTTCCAAGTCTTCATTTGTTTAGCTTGAATTTGTGCATCATCCTCAGAGTTGTAGGCATATGGTGGCTGGTGGGTTTTCACTTATCCCACACAGGGATAAGTATCTGAAAGATCATTTGTCTTCAGATCAGCGTATATTTGGAGTTGTTCTTGACTTACATTACAGGATTTTTCACTCTGAAGAGCATTCATGAAATTTGGCCCTGTGTACTAAATACATCATCTTCTACGGCAAACAGACACCTTGACATGATGCTGCAAGAAGGGCCTTCACTCCATGCATGGTCCTTCTACCATGTTCTCAAACCCAAGCTCATCAAACAAGGTCTGAAAGGTTTAATATAGCTTAACAAGACACAAGTTTATCCATTTTCAGTCATCCAAGATCTAAACCTTGGCTCTTGCACTCCAACAGAAATCTTTGATAACGACTGTATTAGCATCTGTAAGATTATGGTTAAAAGTTATGCATTTTTATGAGGAAGCTTTCAAATATTTTCACAGGTAGAGCAAGACAGGCTATATTCAAGAGAGTTTTTTTAATTTTATTTCATTTTTAAGGGGAGAAGTGCAATCAGAAAGTTTCACACTGGTTCTTAAACCCCTGATATCTCAAGGTCATAGCCTGCAAACACCATTACAATTTGACTGCTCGGGTTGGATCAAGACCTGTGTTCTAGCTGACTGAAACAAGAACTGGTCTTTAGGTCCTCAAGCAGACACAATGAGCTTATAGGACAAGTAATAAGCCCATTCTAAAGATAACCAGGCCACCTGAAGGATCTTGCTAGCCCAGACCTGAGTGGGACTACCCAAGTAACATGGCAACATTCTTCCCTCTGCCTGGAAGCACCCCAGTCATCCAATCTCACAGTCAGCCTTGGCAGCCTCCCTGCAGCGCTGTGCCAGAGCGAGGGATAGAGCCAGGCAGGAGATGCTGTACGCCCAGCCCCCAGGGTGATGCTGGCATGCTCAGAGCAGGGGGACAGCAACCTGTCATCCCCAGCCCATTATCTGCCCTCCGAGTGACAGGCGCCTGTCAGCAGCAGAGAGGCAGAGTGGTGGAAAGTGCTGATCTCCTGGTCCGGGGAAGGCTTCTGCAATGCACTGAGTGGCTTGGGCTTATTGCAGAGGTAAGGTATTAGCTTCCTGTATTTCAGGCATGGGTGGGTGCCTCTCTGAGTTTAGTAGGTGCTGTCATAAAACACAAAATTTAATGTTACACTCACAAAGCCCAAAATCAGGAGTGTGCAGTGAGGACAGTGTGGTATGATGGACAGAGAGCCCAGGCAAAAGGTGTCCTGGGTACAGCCCGAGGGTCAGCAGCTAGTTTTGGTTATAGGAAGTCACATTTCTTTCATCTAAACACAAAAACACAAAAGCTCCTCTCCTTCTCCCCACCCATTCAGCAGGAGCTGATGCTACTCTTACCAGAGAGCAGCTGAAAGTTTCCCTGCTGTACCACAGGAATTGGAAGCAAAAGGATGGTTTTGAAGGCATTTTTGCAATGATTCAGTCACTCTGTTTTGGGATACTGTGGCTGTGCTTAATTTTATGGTCGTATTACATGCTGATAGATCTTACTTTTTTATATTACTAACAGAAAGCATCAGTATCTCACTCATGAATTATCTAAGCCATTTCAGCTCACTGGATAATGAAACATAAATTAAAGGGGGAGCTGATTAGAAGCGTGCTTGTAAAATATTGCACATGTGCCAGCATGGGCAAAAGAGCATTCCAGCCAAAAGTTGTAGACTTTAGCTTGTTTGCTTGAAATAACATGGCTAGAACTACATGCATGTGAAGCATTAACTATGTGTTCCCGAGCAGCACACACAGGTACTAGCTGGAAAGTAGGCCAGTACAGGGGTAGAAGATTGTCCCAAGAGCACAGATGTAGACATACCTTCTTTGGGGTTGAGAACAGGAGAAGTCTGTATTTGTTTATAACAAGAAAGATTTTGAGAAAGTTTGACCACTGGTAAAACTGTTTCCTCATCATCAGTAGTGACACTTATCCAGTGTATTTTAGGAGAAAATTTAAGCCTACTTAAGCTTCAACAGAAAATGGGTTAGGTTAATAGAGGGTCCTATTGAAAATGCCATCCATTATGCATACACTAATAGTGAATTAGCGACCACGACAGTCAAATCACAATAAATCAAATAATGACACAAACAGCAATAAATCTTGTATCATGCATCATTATGAGCTGGCGTTAAGCAGAAAATGTACTTAATTGAGATCGCAACAGAGCTTTCCTCAGAAGCCACAAAACTGATACTATTAGCATTACAAAACCAGTCTGTGTGGAAGAGGCCTTGCTTTTTCTATACGAATTAAAAAAAAAAAAAAAAAAAAAAAAAAAAGAAGGCAGATAAATGTGCCATTAAGTTACTTTGTGGCTTTGCCTGAACAGAGATTTTGCCTTGGGCAAGTTTCCTGCACAATCAAGCACGTGACAGGCCTGCAGACAAAAATGTTACACTAGATATGTAGATCAGATTTGACCGATTAACATATACTACAACATATAAGCAGCTATTAAAGTGTTTGCATCGCGGTAGAAGCAGCAGATTGATGTTCTTCCAAAACAAGCTTTAGAAGATGTCCAGTTACTGGTAAAAGTACAGCAAAGAAAAAACAGCCAAACTGCCAGAACCCACTGACAGCCTAAAGCAACCAATCAAACCCAACCAGCTGGATGGAGACAGCTGAGTTTCAATGATCTGTGAAATTACCAAAGCAATGAAATGGAAGCAAGTGAAAAGAACATGGACCACAAGTAAAAATCCTGCAGAAAATTAAGGCCAGCTCTGCATTAGCAGGTGGTAACACTGCAATAGGAAGGGATCTGCAGAGCCTAGCAAGGGGTAGAGAGAGCCCAATTTCCACACCACGTGTGGCTTAGGGGGTGCTTCATCCTGCTTTCCCAGGGTCAACATCCATCAGCTGGAGGGCATCAGGCACATCTTCAGCTTCCTTTCCACCCAGAAGAAATGCTTTGTGACCTTCTGGATTGCCCCACAACACAAACCAAAGTGTGCTAAGTGGGGACAGGTGGGAGAAGGACTTCAAAAGCACTTCTGCCCCACACTAACGTGCTAATGTAGATGCAGCCTAGCTTGTCCAGAAGTATACATGCAGTAGAGAAATTCTCTATTCACATTTCATAACATGACGTTTTTCTTGCTGCAATGTATCTTCTCTTAAAGATTGTATGGATCACAGTATTCTACAATAGATACTACAAAAAAATCACCTTGGTGTTAAACTTCACAACAATATCCACGTCAAACAAGCTGGAGAGAGCACATCCTATCATTACATCTTTCAGAAAAAAAGACAGAATCACTCAATTTCAGCACATCTGGGTGCTGGACTGGTGCACAACCGAGGCAGGCAGGACAAACTAAGCTGTCGCACAGCATGGATGCACACACCCAAGATTTACCAACCAGAGCTCAGAGCGTTCTTCCTACCAAACACACACACAGAGGTTTGCCCATCATGCTAACCAGAGTGCCTGCACTGGTTTGCCATTTTCATGGCATCTTTGAAATAAAACACAAGGAAATAATCCAAAACCGGTAACAGGAAATATCTGTGATCACCTCATGGCAAGCAAAATTATTTCACTCTACTAGAAGTCATGTCTCCCCCCCACACACACACCTCACACACCTTTTTTTTTTTTTTTTTTTTTTTTCCTAAAGAGGGACACTTTTTGAGTGAGAAGTAGTTTTAAAGAAGCACTGGGCCAAACTTTGCAACTTGCAGCCTACAGGTTCTTTAATAGGATTGTAGCAGTCTGTTATTTCATACCAGTTTCTACATTTCACGTAGATGCTACCAGACAAGGCAGCTGGTCACACCACTTCCCCTAAGCAGCCAGACTGTTAGCACACCAAGAAGTCTAAACCCATACCCCAGAACTGCTGAAAATGAGACCATGCAAGCTACACTCAGCTCTCTTACAAGTTTTAGAGCAATCTGCTAGTCCCATGGCACTGAGAAGATTTAATACTCAGCTAAACCATCTGAATGTCTGTAAGGCAGTACTGGCATGCAGACGTACTCGGTTTGCACCTGCATATACAGGGTAGGCTGTGGGTCACTGAGGAGGGATAAGCCTTCACACCAAACTGCTCTGAAACCTCTCTCCTAACCTGGGGGAGTTTATTTCAAAACAGCTTCATTTTCTTTAGTATTATCTCAACCTACCTGCCCCCACAGACTAGATACTACTTCAACTTTTATATGTCCAAAACCAAGAATATTTTAAAATTATGACCACCAGCTTACTGGTCAAGAATAAAGTGAATGTCCTAAGTTAGTTTACTTTACTTCTGTTTGATATGCAGTCTACCTAGTATTCAGCAAATCACAGCCTGTTGTGCTTCTGGGGTGGTTTCAAGAAAAAGAGGTCCTGGGTGACAGACATCCCCTGTCATTCACCTTTTCCCCTTCAGGGCTCTCTGGACCTTGAATTTTGATTTGAGTTCCTTTCCAACCAGAATCAAAAAGGCAAAAGGCTTTTTCTCTTGGACTTGATAGGCAAAGTCCCAGAAAAGTAAAATACTAACCTGTAGCTCCAGAAAAACACAGGACTGGTAGTTGTTTGTAAAAGCCTGTATTAGAGACTAGCAACTTGAGATAAGATAGGCAATCAGCTCTGACTCTGCCACTGCAGACTTCTGGTCTACTTGCAAGAGAAGACATGTCATCATTTCTCTTGACAGTCCCCAGGATTGCAGGGAGATTGCTTAGCAGTCACAGGAGGAAGGGGGAAAATGAAAACAGGACTCTTAAGGAAGAATGAGGGTCTTTAGGAGAGAAGGTCATTGCTTTATTTTCAACAGATTTTGCTGTTGCAAGAGTCCCTTATGTAAAGGTCAGCAGTGGAAGAAGCGTGCAGAGAAAGGAAAGTCAGTTTATTTTTTGTACTCTACAGTAGTTACTGGAATACCTTTTTTTTTTCTTTTAATCAGTTTTTTTCCTAACCTGCTTGTGCACTGTGCATAATCTCACTGGCCATCTTACTGATGGAGACATATTCCCAGACACTTTGTGTAGCAAACCAGTCATGTAGTACATTATATCCACAGCTTGTCAGAATAAAACAGATCACAGGTTAAGTGTTAGCTGTACATTCATTTGAGTATTCAAATACCAAAGCAATAGGATGGGAGCGGCTGGTCCACAAGACTAGTTTGCTAGGAATGCTTCCAAGCTTTGACACTGCTCACGTTAACCTCTCCAGTGGTACAGCAGAGCCCTGGATAGCCAAATGCTGTCACACCACAGCTCCCTTAGCTGTCAGCTGTGGCTGGCTCTATTTTAAATGGCTAGCTGGATGGAAGGTGACAGGAGAGGTGCTAGTCCATGAACAGATGTAAGCTGAGGCAGGACTCGCTTACTTCTTTATTGTAGCTCACATTTGTATGCAAGCATGTGTCATTAATGAAATAAAGTATTCCACTACAGTTTCTCAGGTGGGTACAAAAATACTGCATGCTCACACCTAGTTATTACAGGTGGAACCTTATTCTGTTGTGGAGAAAAAAGAAAAAAAAAAAAAGTTTTAGGTAAGTTAGGATCATCTATCACAGAAGTTTTACTTGAACAATTCTTGTCTGTGTAGAGGGTTGCTGTTCTCAAACACATGAATCTTCTGTCATACCCTGAAGTGCAGTACTGCTCATCCATAGCCAGGCCATTCACTAGAGCGGTATCAAAACCAGAAGACAGTGGTAATGTATCAAAAAGGGGTTTAGCGGGGCTAGCAAAGGCAGAAGGGCTGTTGGAGGCACTTTCCCCCATTAGTCCTGCCCAGTTGGCACAGTCAAAGCCACACAGAGCCCACGAGTCCCTGTCCACCTGGATGCATGGCCCCACATTTCCTAGACTGATAGCTGGAAGCTGGAGGTAGCTACACTTCATAAGTACCCTTCTGCTTTCTCTCCTTGTGACTCATGCCACCAGGTAAGCAGTTAATCTGCAGACATCCCTAACCCAATTCTGGGCTGCTCCTGTTAACTGTATTTATGAGAGCTCTGTTGTCACCAAACCCCCTGCACCTGTTCCCAGACTTTTTAGTACCTTGCTCATCAAAGACAAATTGCATTAGAAATTACTCACAGGAGGGTTCTCCCTTCCTCCCCGTTCTTCCAAGTGAAACATCTCCTCCTGCTGTGATGCTCTCTTTAAACCTGACACTATTCACAACAGAAACATAGGAAAAGTCTCATTGCAGCAGACCTTCTCCTTTCTTTCCAGAAGCAAATAAAATGAGAAGTTCAAAAACTTCTCGCTTTTGGTCACAACACGCAGGCCAGTTTACCAGGAGGCATATGTACGTTCGTTCTTAATTTATATAGGCTTTCTTCTTCTTTTCCTCAAAGCAGTCCTCCAAAGACCACACAGTATGAAGCATTTGGATTTTTATTTATTTATTTATTCATTTTTTGTCTCTGGAGCTCATTCTAAAGTGCTCCCACAGTTATTTTTCTTGCTTTGTGGTGCATTTCCTCTGTAAGCCTTAAAAGACTTGGCAACACAACTTCCCTGGCTGGTATAAATACAGCCATAGACATTTTTAAATCACAGAAGCAACCCTCCCTACTCCCCCTCCTTCGTCCCCAAAATCCGTATCTTGCAAGCATCTCTCTCCTCTTTCTGATGGAAGTAATTTCATTATTTTAAAAGCACTTATGCAACCAACAGAGCCGACACCGTGTGCGTGTGCATACACAAGCATCCCCAAGCATCAGTGATTGTGCCCTCTCCCTACTTTCTCCTCTCTCTATTCATTATCAATATTAATCACTTTCTTTTACATTTTAAATAGGCACGGGGTTATATCCACTGTATAGATCTTAAATGTGAGTTTCTGCCTTAGGTGGACAGGGCATAGAGAATGATGACTTGATATAAGTCTGGCTTTATGTAGTGGGTTTACGTGGCAAGGTTTTGGTAGCAGGGGGCCATAGGGTTGGTTTCTGTGAGAAAGATCTAGAAGCTGCCCCATGTTTGGGAAGGGCCCCATTGTTTTCCAGAGCTGAGCCAATAAGCAATGTTGTTTTGCGCCTCTGTGAGAACATATTTAAGACAGGGAAAAAAACGCTGTGCCACACGGCAGCTGGGAGAGTGAAAAACGGCCTTGCAGGCACCAAGGTCAGTGTAGAAGGAGGGGGAGAGGTGCTCCAGGTGCTGGAGCAGAAGTCCCCTGCGGCCTTTGGTGAGGACCATGGTGAAGCAGGCTGTCCCCCTGCAGCCCATGGAGTACCACGGTGGAGCAGGTTTCCACGCTGCAGCCCGTGGAGGAGACCACGGTGGAACAGGTGGCCCTGCACCAACGGAGGCTGCCGCCTGTGGAAGACCCCTGCCAGAGCAGATTCCGGGCCGGACCTGTAGCCCGTGGAGAGGAGACCACGCAGGAGCAGGTGACCTGGCAGGAGCTGCTGCCCGTAGGGGACCCAGGTTGGAGCAGTTTTCTCCTGAGGGATGGACCCCGTGGTACGGACCCGTATCTGGAGCAGTTCTGGAAGAGCTGCTGCCTGTGGGAAGCCCACGTTCATCAAGTTCATCAAGGACTATATCCCGTGGGTGGGACCCCACAGCACAGGGGACGAGAGTGACTGAGAAGGAGCGGCAGAGAAGAAGTGCTGTAGACTGACCATAACCCCCATTCCCCCATTCCCCCGCGCCGCTCGGGGGGAGGAGGTGGAAGAGGGTGCATGGGGGGAAAGTGCTTTTGGTTTCTTTCCTTTGTTTCTCACTTCTCTAGCTTGTTAGTAATGAGCAATAAATCTTACTATCTCCTTATGCTGAGTCTGTTTTGCCCGTTACAATAATTATTGCGTGATTTTCTCGTCCTTATCTCAACCTTTGAGCCCTTTTCACATATTTTCTCCCCATTCCTCTTTGAGGAGGGGGAGTGAGAGAGCAGCTGTGGTGGAGCTCGGCTGCCCACTCGAGTGGAACCATGACACTTTACCATAGAAGTTACTTCGTTTTAACAGATCTGTTCCCCTGACTGCTGGATTCAACCTACACATCCCTTCCCCTGTGCATGCTTAGGGATCTGAGTGGTTCCGCAGCCCTGTAAGGAACTAATTCTGTACTGTCACTTCTTCCCAGTTTTTGGAAAAAGTGTTTGTTGATTTGGGTTGGTGATTTTTGGTTGATTTTTGAAGTGTCAGGTTGGGACTGGGATCCTCACTGCCCCCAACTAGAGGCCAATTTAACTCACTGTATCTCAGGTTTAAACGCAGCACCCCTCGCATACCAGTGTTTCCTTCTGGAGCTATTTATCTTCTTGTTCATCAGTGACTTATTTCTAAAATCCAGTAACAAACCTCCAACTAACAAAAACAGTTACCCATGCCCTATTTGCCCTGAAAGGCAGCATAATAGTGTCCCACTCAGAGACAATGATGACAGAAACAAAGTGACCCCCTCCATGTCACTGAGCCAGGGCAATCTACCAGAGAGAGACTGGACTGAGACTGTCATCCTAGACACAGCACTCCCACTGCCATACGTGATTATCTCAGTCCATATCTGATATCTGAGTCCATTTTCTCTGCTGCCCCCTGAAGAGCTAAGCATCCCATGGGTAAGAGAGGCTCTGGGGGTTTTTGACCCTTCTTGGTGAGACTTCTGTCAAACAAACGATCCCAGCTTTGGGAAGGAAATTATTTGTAGATATCCAGGCAGCCTTTCCTACATTAGAAACAGCTGTACTTAAATGTGCAGGCTTGGCAGGAACAGCTTGACAGGCAGAAAGGCAAACTGTCACATTCGGCAATCCCACCTGTGTCTGATGGGCTATGGAGAGGAAGAACTCTGCTATCCTCCTCCTCTCTCCACTTCTTAAGGGGACTTTCTTAAGTCCCCTAATCTTATGCCTTATTCCCCTGCAGAAAAGAAAGATCTTGGCACCCGATGCCACCACTGAAAGAGGGCAAAGAACTGTGTACTGTGTATCTTAGTATCCAATAATACTTGAGCTTCTTCAGGCTAGGGAATAAAGCTAGCTTGAAAACACAAACGACACAAAGTTAAGATTGGGGATGTTAAAGTTTCTTGTCACTTACAGTCGACAACGGAAAATGATGCGTTTAATTATACTGATCCCTCATGCAATTCCTGCTTTCAGGTGTGCTTGGAAGCAAGGTGCTGGAAGGACTCTACAGAGGCTAATATAACAAATCTCTCCTCCCTCCTTTGTTCTGCTTTGCAGCCCTGGGACAGGGCTCATGGCCAGCCTCTGCACTGAGTGGAGAGCGTGATCCCCTCTGAGGATATCGAGCAGTGCTCTTCCAAGAGCCTTTGGCTAGTTGATGGCTGCAGTAACCTTAAGTGCAAGAGAAGAGCCAGTGACAGTCATCATTCAGCACACCCTAGCATCAATACTCCCCTTCCCCTCCCATTACGCACTTTGGAGCCCATTAAGTGCTAGCAGCTGCTCCCCGCTGCATCCTGTTGCACTCTGCTTTGCTGGGCTCAGCATTTCTACTCCAACCAGCCCTCCCCACTACTGGTATTCATTGTCTACTTGTATCCCCAAACTTCATCAGGCTTCCTTTTTTCCTCCAGACTGCTCAGCGACCATGTTCTCTATTTCCAGACATTTAGTCTGGGCTACATTAAGCACCTCTGAGTTTCCCAGGCCCCACGGAGGCAGGGAGCGGTGATGGGAGCAGCAAGGGCAGGGCTGCCAACACCAGGCTTCTGGCTAGTTGTGAAAGACTGAGCCTTACAAGAGGAAAACTCTTGTTCAATTACAAGCAGAGCTGGCATACAGCAATGGAAGTGAATTGCACACACCAAGGTGTGCTTTTGCCCTGAATGCATGTGACATCCCTACTGCAACGGGAGCCGTGGCTGCTGGAGGGCAAAGGAGATGCTAAGATGTTTGAGTCTTGCCATGGTTCTCCTAACCTTTCTTGTTATTTTTCAGCATGACTTCAAACAAGAATTTCATTTTCATGGAAACCATGGATTTATTGATCTATTTAAAGAAAGAAAAAAAAAAAGAGAAAGTGTCTGTATGCCTCTCATGCATACACCTCTACCTGCTCTCAGTAAAAGAAAGGATAGTAGAGAATGTTTCTTATCCCATTACAGAAGAAAGAAAAGATACAGCAAATCAATAATGTCGCTGCAGCCTTTAACATAAAATAATTCCTTCAACTAACTTTTTACAAACCCAAACAATGTTTTCCACCACCACAGAGGAGTTAATTTAGTATTCAAATTATCTTCCAGATATTACAGATACAACACAATTTTATTCTATAGCTACACCTTGTTTTTCTGAACCTATGTGGCCTCCAACAATGTCTTTGCTTATAAATTTTACATAGGCTGAAAAGACAAGCACACTGAAAAAGACAAGAACAAATTAGATAAGCAAATATTACAGGAAACAATCATCAGCCTGATGACTTGGACTCCATTTGGAGACACATCAACAGAAGATCTGTGAGGGGCCTGCTGAGGAACAAGCCTGTAGTAGATAACAAAAAATCACAAACATTTAGCAGCACTCCTATAAAAGCAGCAGAAATTGGGGTAAAATCCTTTAAGGAAAACAAGCAATACCATGCTATTAGCTCATTTTCCAGAGGAAAGCTTGGCAAGGGAAGGCTAGCTGTGGAGTAGATGTCAAGATGAGTAAGAGCGGGGGAAGCAATGGCAAAACAAATATAAAGAACTGCCTCCAGATGTTTGGGCAGATCCTCTTTTTCTCCGAACAGTTGTGGAGCAGAACTGCAGCTGCTCCTGTGTCTGCTCAAGATTTATATTAGAAATGAAAGCATCAGCATTTGCCTGTCCTCCTTCGGGGTGTGCTAGAGTCATCCAGGCTCCCGCAGAACATAATCTGCACGTGGAGGTTAACACGGTTGAATCAATCTGATCACGGATGAAAATTCAGCTGCTATCGATTCCCCGCTTACTCTGATTGCCCTTCCCAGGTCAGAATGGAGACCCATCCCATTGTTCAGTGAATACAGTATTCTGTTCACTACATCAATTACCCTGACCCCAGGGGGTCCAAGAGCCTCCCCACTCACCCATTTACAGTGACAGCTGTCATGCTAATGAATCTACATTGACATTATAATTAAACCATTACCCAAAGTGAGGCCTCACTCTCAGCTGTACAGCAAACACACAAGGCCACTTTGGAGAGGTTGCTTACTCAAATGTGGGATAATAAGATGAGGTATTCCCAAGTTTTAGAAGATGAAAAATGCAATGGTGCAGACAGAAGCTGTGAGCTTAAAAAAGGATTGAAAAGCACAGGCAACCCTTAAATAAACAGCTTTTGTTTTCATCTTTGGGATAGTTTTTTTGTGAAGGTAGTTTAATGACAAATTAGTTTCCTGACAAGTCTTTTTGGAGCACATCAGGACAATGAGCAGTCAGAAGCACAGAAATCCCCACACCCAATACACTGACCTCATCCGATCTAGAGACCTCATATATCACAACCAGTCCAAAGAAATATATATATATATATATATGATATATAAAGATATATATATATATATGTGTGCACCAATCGGTACATGTCAATATGTTGACTTGGACAAACAGTGGGCATACTGGTACTATATTTGTATTCTGATTGACAGAATCCCTTTGCTTTACAGGGGTACTACAACTGCACCCAACCCATCATCCTTACAGAGTTCATTTACACACTACACATGCTGATCTCTTCTCTCTGGGGACAGCAACAGGACCCAAGGGAACGGCATGGAGCTGGGACAGGGGAGGGTCAGGCTGGGGGTTAGGGAAAGGTTCTGCACCCAGAGGGTGGTCGGGCACTGGGACAGGCTCCAGTGGCCATGGCACAGAGCCTGTCAGAGTTCAAGAAGCGTTTGGACAATGCTCTCAGATGTAGGGTTTGATTTTGGGGTGGTCCTGTGTGGAGCCAGGAGCTGGACTCAATGATTCTTGTGGGTCCCTTCCAACTCAGGATATTCTGTGATTCTACGTGTTTATATCCTCCATGCACATGTTTCAAGTTTGGCCATCGCTGACCAAGTTTCACCTTAGAAAGCTCTTTCTTTTGTGTGTGGTAATAGAGCAGGTGAGTAGAGAGCTCCATATTGTACAAAGAGCTGTTGCTCTTTAGGCTGTAGACCAAAATTTAGGTTGAAGGGGGAAAAACATTGAGGTTTACCAAAAAAAATGTTCTTTTCCTCTATGCACTGAGTACTGATCTTCTGAAATACTATCTTACTTGTATATGGCAGCTTGCTACATAAGAAAAAAAAATCAATAGTGACTGAAAGATTTCTTTTATTTCTTTTAAGGAAGCACAAACTACATGGTGCGATAGATGCACAGTGCTCATCCAGACACTGCAATCTGCAGGAGGCACAGTTGCAGAGAACATGGGGGTAGATGGTTTAACAGCGTGAAGTCACAGCCTGGTGTCACCAGCTCAAAAATGGTACTGTAACTATGTTTAATTTATCAGAAGTCTCTCAGTGAACACCAAAGGTTTTTAAAGCTGTATTTTATTGCTTTTTGTGAATACAGCACGTTCAAGCATAGGGATAAGATTTGGGATGTTGCCTGCTGCTATCTGGGAGAGAGCTGTCCTGTCTGAGTATTGAAAGCACTCAGCGCATCTCTATATCTTAAGCTTACAGATCTAGCATACTTAAGGACACTGCTGTCCTTCACCAGAAGGGATTGCCTGACCTTATTTTGAGACCTTTGTGGTTATCTTGAAGTGATTTCAGAACCATTAGAACAAAGAGGCATCAATGATTTTCTGGGACCATCCACACTGAAAGTGTTTAGCAGAATTCAGCTTACTCACATGAATCATACCCATATGTACCATATAAGCAAATATTTAGACTCTAACATCATTAAAGATGCCTGAAATTCTCCTTGCTTTCTTCTAACAATGAAGGTCATAGGCTTCTGTATATATAATGTTAAAGCTGTTGCTCCCAAAGCAAAACCTCTGGAAAAGAGCCAGAATCTTCTGCACCACTACGAAAGGAATAAAGAAGAAAAAAAAAAAAAAAGAAAAAGAAAAAAAAAAAAAAGAAAAAGAAAAAGAAAAAGAAAAAGAAAAAGAAAAAGAAAAAGAAAAAGAAAAAGAAAAAGAAAAAGAAAAAGAAAAAGAAAAAGAAAAAGAAAAAGAAAAAGAAAAAGAAAAGAAAAAAAAAAGAAAACCGAGCTTCTTATTTTTAATTTCCCTCATTACTATTCTCTGAGGAAGCTAAGAGAGTAGATTCAGAATTTAAATAGAATAAAAATCTAACCAGATAGCTCAATTTTACCTAAAATATTCAGTCATCCTACAAAAGATGTTGATGCAGAAAGATTAATTTTCCCTCATTGAAAGGGAATAACTTCACTTCCAACTGTTTGTATTTAACAATCCTGATAATCATTTATTTCTTCCCTTCAGCCCCTCACTACAATGAATTACCCCATATCTTAAAGTAAAGAGATGAAAAGCAGAAAAGCATACAAGCAGGACCAGAGGTAAGCATTCACAAGTTAGGAAGTGCCAGAACCATGGCTTCCTGGCGGCCCTTAGCTCAGGCCATAGGTGTTGATACATCACATCACCTTTAACCATGCAATTGCACAGATACCGTTCAGTACCTAGGGTACACACTCAGCTATAGGGTTATATGCAGCAGTCATTGGTAGAAGAACACTAATAATTTATTTTTACTTTTTACAAATCACAGGAAGAACTGAGAAAAGACACATCGGGGCTAGCAGGTGACATCGTGCAGTCTTCTACACAGATGGTCAGAAGAGCTAAAAGTTTTAGATCCCCATTATCATATTAAGTCAGTCCAAAGGAAACATTTAGTACTGGAAGGGGATATAATCTAACAAACCAATGGGCAACTGGGAATCAGACCTTGGTCAACAACTTCAGGAAAAGGTTACACTTCTGGTCCTACTTATAATACTGTTGCTGCATGAACAGAACAAGATCTTAGGAAAAAAAATATAGGAAGTCATCATAGTTCCTTTCCCTTCCCTAGGGCTATGCAAGTCTACAGAAGCTGAAGACTGCCTATAATGTATGTTGTGTTATTCCGGTTTCCTAAACTGTACTTTGAATGATAGGTGGGAGGCTGAAGCAGCTGATAACAATGCTAAATGGTGAGAGAACTAATATGTACCAGCAGCTCAGCTGAAATCATGTAGCTGTCATAAAGATGGGTTTGGGCTGAGAAATAGATGAAGTGTCCCAAGAGTGTGTCAACCCCAGTGTCCTAGAAACAGTTCCCTTTTGTAAAACAGATTTTCCATGGGGAAGGGGTAGAGAGAGAAGGGAGGACTTTTTTAAAAGCTATGAACATTATGACTTAACGAAGGATGCAATTATTATACAAATAACTGAAGTGACACCAATTAGGTACTTGCAATCAGATCAGACTGCTCCTTTGTGGCAGAGGAAGCTGGTCAAGTGGGGAGGGCATCTGCTTCCCCACTTCATGGTACTTCTCTATGCCAATGGCAAGCCCACCAATACATTTCAGCAGGAATTTAGGTCTTTTTAAAAAGAGCTGTGACAGAGGTTTTGACAATGGGATTCCTCCCTGCCACGTTCTGCATGCTGCACCTAGACGAAAAAGGCTCAGGAGCCCAGTTAGGTCCATCTTTGATCTTGCAAAATCAGCCTGTCTTTCCTGAAGCTTGAATCAGGTGTCAGACTCCTTTGTGAAGATTTGTCCCTTGCAACAATTGCATTCCTGTGCATTATTTCCTCAGTGAAAGCTCAATTTCAATGTGCATATTTCTTGGTCGTATCTTCAAGAGATGTGTTATCTATCTTCTGAAGGGGCAATTTGGGGCACCCCAAATCCACAAGTACTGCCAGATCACAATATGAACATTTCTCCCTATAAGAACCTCTTTGCATGTGGATAAAACCCAAAATATATGTGTGTGTGTGTATATATATATATATATATATATATATATATATATATAAACCAAGCTAAGTATTTACAAGTGCTGGAAGCATTACTAAAGAGAGTTTCCCCCTGCCTTAATGTATTTAGTAAGTAAATTGTGATGGTAGGAGACATCAACCAAAACAATACAGAATTTCACTGAGATAAAGTTGTAGCAAGACTTGAACAGAAACCTTAAGTTATAAGGAGGGAAGAGTTGCAAAGACTCGCAGATAAGATACTCCAAAAAACAGATCCAAACACAAGTTTGTAGCCTTGTTTTTCAGTTCTTTATATTTTAACTAGCAATCTTCAAACACCACTTACTAATTCAGCATGTTTATATAATGCCTGAGGCCTCTGGACGCTTCTGGACTAGAACTGACGATAGCTGGATTTGGGCATTCAGTCAAGATAGAGGCAGAGAATAGTCAGATTGCTGAAAACTTTGTTTGCATTTCACCATTTTTCCTCTAGTCAGTCTTCACAGTGAAGGGACGCAAGAGCACAGAGTAGCTTTTTGGTGCCCAGTCCCTTCTACAGATGAGTCCCAAAGATCCCCCCAGTGTAATCCCCAATGGCTGCAATTTTACAAGATCCCTACGGCTCTTCAATTACCTTCGCTGGCCTGTCAAGACTCCAGCATCTCAAATTCAGTTAGCTGGTGTTTGGACCTCCGCCAAGGGCCAGCCTTTGCTCCTAATGACAGCCAGCTGAGGGGACACTGAGAGAGGCTGAATTCAATTTGCAGGCCCTCTAATCTGATTAGGGGAGCAGGGTTTTTATTTTCTCCAAAGTTTGCAGTAGCCAGGATGAATGATGGCCAAAGGATGAGCTGTCAACATCAACAAAGGCTTGGAGACAAAAGAAAAAATAAGGGGATATAAATTTTTTTTTTTTTTTTAGAAAAGAAATGAATCTGCTCTGATTGACAGCACAGCAAGCTGTTGAGTGAATTGTTCAGGTGACAATGTTGTGTTTGCAGAGTGTCACTCTGTGTGGGCTGTTAAAGCAGGAAAGGATCCAGCTACCAGGCAGATGTCAAACTCCAGTGAGAGCCTTTTTCTTTTTTTCCCCCTATATAGATCTAGTGTCCAACCTTTCTAATAAATATTACACTGCTGTCCCATCCTAGTCTAAAACATGAAGTAGCAAACTGAGAAAGTGTTCCATGATACCCTTACTTAATTGCAAGAAAATTTATTACATAGCCACACACTAATTTTTTCATTCCCACACATCTGAGAGTTTTGCCTTGCCAGTGAACTTGAGCATCACTCAGCAAAAGGCAAAGTCTCCACGCACTAAAGCTTTTATGCTCAATGAGTGTTTCATGTACCGTAACTGTATTGTGAAGCAGAGAAAAGTCTAATACAACTCCCCCACTGTTTTTATTTTTAATATTTGAACATCTTACTTTTCATAGTAATATGACATTCTACAGGCCCTATGCTTCCTCTAGCAATAACCAGCATGCCACATTCAACATTGATTCCCCTGTTAACTCTACACTTGTTTATTTCTACTTGCTGAAGACAGATCTTGGAGACAATTGACTCAGCCTTTGAACTCCATCCACCCCAACTGGCACAGAGCAGACTTGGACATGAATCCAGTAATTCGCAACTTTCAGGCTTCGTAACATCACAATCAAGAACCATACATTTGGTGTTTCCATTCAGAATGTTTTTGTGGTCTACAGTTCCATAAACCATAAGCAAAGTGAACAGATTTGGAGAAAGATGCTGGGGGAGAACCCTGGTTCTAGATCTGACCTTCCAGTGTCACAGCTTTATCTACTTGGATATCTGAGTGAAGCCCATGTGAATTCACAGCATGAAAAATGATTCACATGACAGTGATGACTTTAGATATCCATGAGAACTTTTCCCTTTACCCCATAATATCCACCAGAGTTACTTACTACCACTTCCTGTGAACACAACTGACAGAGCAATAAGCATCACAAACAGACAGTTCGGGTACCAGACTTGACCATGAGACACAAGAGACTGGGGGAGCATCAGGGTAGGACTGGACACCACTGACACAGCTGCTTTACCTGGGAGCAGGGCTCTAAAATGACCAAGCAGAGAGTGGTCATGTACCAAGAGCTACGTGCCAGCCATAGGAGAAAGGAAGCCCAACATCCTGCAGGCAAGCAGCACTGCAGTCTTGTGAAGGGGCAGAAAAGCAGTTGTATTACTGACCATGTGTGTGAAGGCCTGAAAATGGGGGATATTCATTCAGGTGTCTTAGAAATATGCTGCAAAATGAAACAAGTAAAAAACTCAAGAAGTGTGTATGATGGAGAAGGGACTGCTGCTATAACCATACAGACAGAATTGAAACAAAGGGAGTATAACTCTCCTGTTTTTTCCATAGGAAATAACAGGTGTGCATAAGCTACCTTTCCAGTGGGGGCTGCTTTTGCTGGCAGTTTTGACTCATTTTTGCCACCCTGAAATGTTTCTGGGCACTCACTTCAGCTAAGATTTCCCTTAACTTAGTAGTTTGGTAAAGGAAGAGGCAGTAAGGGGGTACCTCTCTGCCTCATGCAGAGCTCTGACATCTCCTGTTTCTGGGAGCACAGGCCTAGCATTTCGGAAGTAGCTTGTCGTCATCATCAGGGCTGTGCTGGCTGCTTTTGGCCAAGTTTGAAGCCTCTGCAAAAATAAATTATTGTTCACAAATGCTCAGCTGGAACTTATTAGTTTGTCTGCAAAGATCCCTGATGGTCCCTTGCTCTAACCTCCCTCAGTTCTTGCATTCAACCAGATTATGCTGTCTCCACAGAACATCCCAGGGCTAAAGGGCCAAACAAAATGTTTCTTGCAATCATTCTTCCTGCAGTCTTTTCTCCTGTCTATCTGGGGCCTCCGTGGAGCCAGACAGAAGAGCTGACAGCAGGAAAGCCGCCTTTGCTGTGCTCTCTGCTTCCCTTGTTAATGTTCTGGCAGAGAAGAATGAGAGCAGCCTGACAAAGGTGCAGAGGGGTGAACAGGCTGAGGGGCAGAAGGAGAGGGGAAGATGAAGCTCAGATGAATGAGGGAAGTACATAGGAAAGGAGACACGAAGAATACAGGAACAGATGTGGACTCAGAGGCAGGAAGGGCAGCAACTAAGAAGAACAATGTTGGAACAGGAGGGGGTACAGAGAGGCCACACTGCCCTGCTCCAGTCAGTACCCCCAAAATATTGCCTTTCCTCCTGTGCCAGAGGATGCCTGTGAACATCTTCCTGCCCTTAGCAATGTAAGAGCAGTAACAGAGCTCTGACCTCTTGTAAGTTACACCATGAGCTCAGCCAGTGCAAGAACCACTGCACAGGCTCACAGCTCCCACTGCTGCTGCAGGGAACAGGTAAGGGAACCAGTACAATTGTACATCACATTTTACCATTCTCAACTATGGTTTAAATGCTATATCAGTAGGAAAGAACAGGTATGACGTACTGGAAGAAAGAAAAGACTGCAAAGCCAAGATTTAATATTAAAAATTTCACGTTAGAAAGGCGCAGAATTAAGAAGTCACCCACATTTATGGCAAATAACCCCATTCTCTCTCAATCTGAAGCAGTCCTGTTTTCCAGAAAGAGTTAACCTTTGTTTCCATATAGCGTAATGCTATATAACAGCAAAATAGGGAATCCCTTCCATGTCTTGGTGAGATCTTTTGGTCTAAGCCTCTTAAAAACCCTTGCAATGACAATACCACCTCTGCTTGTCCATTCCTTTGCAACTTTTCTGAGAACAAACTGACCAGTAACAGGTAATTTGCTTCTGTATTGGCATCCATCCATTCAAAAATATTCATAGAAGTGAAATTACAGAATATAAGCCCTTCAGTAACATCACAAGTTCAATGCCAAGTCGCCCATCAATATTGCAGATGGATGGAGTCTACCTCTGGAGTCTAATGCAGCTATAATACTAATAAGCCAAGCCAGCTCCACTGGATACGGAATGCAGATAAAAAAGAAAAAATCATTGAGCATCCTGGGAAGTCTATGTATGACAAAACTTCAAAAGATATTGCATATGTTTACATCGTGCTTGAAGACGTTAATGCAGTTACACCATGGGAACATTTGGCCCATTATTCATAATATCCAGAAGAAGAAGAGTAACACAGTTAATTGAAACCCTTGTCAAACTGAAAAATTAATTATCCTCCAAAGATTCTCTGTCAAACTGTCTCTTTCTATTTGCCACACAGGGGCAACATCAGCAAAATAGCTTTGTAAGTCCCCACTACCAGCAAATATATTATGTACAAGTAAAGAATGCAGAAGGAGCCAGGTCAGGAACTGTGTGATGAAGAACACTTGTCAGAAAACATCTACTCCAAAACCAAAATTATTTGGGAAAGGTATGGCAAAAGCATCAGACATTGCTGTTTGAATGTAGCTACCTTGACTCCAGAGGGAAGTTGCTGGGAGGCAGAAAGGGTCACCACAGAGCTACAAGGCAGCCCAGGCACCTTCCCAGCTGGGGAAAGCACAGACTCTACTTTGAATAAAAGCAACCAAACCTGCACTGAAAGGAGGGACCATTGGCTGTTTTAGATTCCTGTTCTCTGTAAACAGTCCAGAGACCCTCCTCCAGGGGACAGGAACCAACAAGAGGGTCTTTCACGCTTCCATAATTGCTGCTGGATGGTACAGTCATTTCATGTCCATCTATATTCTTAACCAGGAAAGAAGCAGCAGCTCAGACCAGGCTCCCACACCTCAGTTCCGTGGCCCCTTTTCCACAAGGACACAAGAGGAAAACTACACAGAGCACCAACATCAAACATGGATGGCTCGGCCCAGTGGCTATCTGCATGCATCCAACCAGAAGCATTGACTTTGTTTCTAAGTCTTCCTCAAGCCTACAGTTTCAAATCACCCAGGTATTTGTTTTCTCCCTTGCCACACGCTAGCCTGAGACAGGGAGAGAGCAAGTCCCAAATGCCTATTAAAGGCCCCAATCTACCAAGCCTAGAGCATAGCTAGAGTGGAGAAAGACCCCTGGCTTTTTTCACTTGCGCCACATTATCACAGAAAGGTGGATTAGAAGTTATCTCAGTTCTGCTTTCTTTCAGAGCTCCTTGGCAACACAGCCACCAAGATATAAATATGCACACACAAAAATTTGCAGCAGGCATGTGTGCACATGCACACACAATCCAGTAGGCAAAAGCATTTCAAGGCATGGAGCAGATACGGCCAGGAAGGCAATGGACTTCTGGAAATTTCGGGAAGAGGAAGAAAATAAGGGAAATTTTTCTTAGCCTTTTTCCCAAGTTTAGCTTTCTAAAGGTTAAAAAAAAAAAATCCTGAAAAATAAATAAGCTTATAGCTGTTCTCCTAACCATTAATAAGCTGCACACAAGTTACAAGTGGCCAGTCACAGCTGCAGGCCCACACTGCATAAAATATAATTTAAAGGAAAAAAGTCTAGCTCCAAATAATATAAGGCTGAAAAAGGACCAGCATAACCCAAGTACTCAATAGTACATTGATTAAACAGACATAGTCAAGACATATCCCCAACCCTGAAAGCATCAGACAAGTAACATTTCACAGTTCAGTCAGCATTTCTCTACACCTGTGTAGCCATTGGCCCTGGCTTTAGTACAAGCACCAAAGAAAACAATAGCTTACTGTTGCAATTTGTGTCCAGCTATGGTAAGAGCACAGTACAAAAATACACACCAGGCATGCATGCAACAACCCTTAAGTAGTCTGTGCAAGACGAAGATCCAGCACACTGCCATCCCTCACCATGCTAATACCTGAGAGCAGCAAGCGACCTCACCACACCACAACCCTGCACACAGTAGGCACCACCCCTCACCTCAGCACATAGCACCCCCAAAAGATTTCCTGAGTAAAGGCCAAAATAAATACTGGTCACCACAACCTTCTTACAGCCTCACTTTGCTCCTGGTCAGCTCTGGGGGAGAAGGCTCTCCCCTCCTCCTTGGTTGTGAGTTTTCTTACAGGTGATGTGCACTGATGTGATTACACGTCTGGAGCAGATACTTTTTGTCCTTCATCAGGTGGGATAGGGATTTGATGTTATGTTTCAGCACTTTCTGGCTCATAGTTCAAGCCAGAGCTGAATCTCAGTCTGTTCCCTAATGAGCAGTACTGTGTTGGGACAGGGAGCAATTATATCAAGAAAGTGGTGCCAGGAAGTTCTTTGGGTTTTTGCAAGCTCTTCCCCCACCGTGCGCTGGAAGGGACTGTTTATCAGCTGCTCCTTTCTTTATGTGTGTGTAAGCTGTTTACATATTGAATGTTGTGTAATAAGATTAAGAAATATTTATTCTGAGATGCCCATAATAACTGTTCTTAAACCAAGAGCCCAGCTAATTGTGATCCAGATTCTGGAAACACTTCTATGGCTCAGCTTTATTATTATGAGCAGCATTCCTGAAGTCAAGGCAGCTCCTGTGGTCTTTGAGGAAAGCATGAACATGAGAGTTTGGAGTTGCAACTTTTAACTCTTCAAGTGGAACACATTCATTAGGAAAACCAGGTCCCAAGAGGGCAGACAAAGGGAAAATCTTACTGATTCTGGTTTACTGACAGGGCTTTTTAGATAGGGAAGAATCAAACAGAACCAATTTTATTGAGAACCAGACAGACTCTTGCTCTGTCAACTGGAAAAATGTATAAACCCTCCATTTCTCTGCTTCATATTTTTTTTCCTTCTACAGCTTTAAAAATATTCCACATTTGCATGCATTTCAAGTTTTGAAACTAGTATTTGAATCCAAGTATCAATACTGATTGTGAATTTGATAGGACAGAGGGTAATTCTTTGGGGGGAAAAAAATAAATTACAGTTTTCTCCTCAGGTCAGTCCCTTTCTCTGCCCATGCAGACACGCCATGGTCACATATATCTTCTCCTGTATGGTTTTTAGGTAGTCTCTCAGACCATCATCCTTCTTTTCTGAGATACATAATGAACTGCCATTTCCATATACTATTTTTGCCCTCTAACGTGCCTGTTTCTGGTGCTGACGGTCCCCAGAGTCTCAGTCAACATCTGGCTGGGTGAGTTCCTTTTGGTTTGTTTGGTAGGAGATGATAACCTGCAGAGTTGATACTTCACCATGAAAGAAGATCAGACTCTTCCCCAAACACGAATCTTCATTAGTGAATTTCTGTATCACAATCCTTTTATGTTTAATCTTCTCAATTACCTCAAATAATGAATTTACTGCCAGGAAAGTTTACAAAACCTGCTGATTTTAAATAAATGTTCACTAAGTAAGTAGTCACTAAGTGCACTCGAATCCTGCAAGTGTTCATCCCAGCAGGCAAAGAGCTATGCAGGGGGGTGGCTGCAGCTGCTGCACTATTGCTGCCTCTATTTCTGTGCTGGCTGAAGGAAAGAAGGGCTCCAAGCCCCAGGAAATCTCTGCTTGTTATTCAGGGATGCTCCTTTTTAGGCCCAGCTACATTTTGGTATCAATATCCAAATATCTTCAAAGAGCTATTAATAGTTCATTCTCTGGTAGAGCTGCTGGTTACAAGGTACTTGCACATGTTACCTGTGGATTTAAATCACATCTTCCTTAAAACACTCTTAAAAAGCAGAATCATAGAATACAGAATCATAGAATATCCCAAGTTGGAAGGGCCCCACAAGGGTCATGAAGTCCAAAGAGCATACACTTACAAGATCATCTGCAAAGGCAGAATGATTTGGATAAACTAGGTGCCGTTGTTTTGTTTAAACTAGCAATTACTTACAAAGCAGTGCATTTTCTACATTTTGTGCTAAGACCTTGGAAGTAAACCATTTACAATGGCATGCTTTCACTGCATGTCTTGCTGAAGTGACAGCGGATTCGTTCAGGAAACAAAATCTTTGTTCAGTCAAACAGTTTTCTAAAAGCTCTAAAATTACTTGGTATTTTGGAAGATGAACATTCCATAATATTGATAATAAGCTCCCTCTTCTTCATGTTTTTGCTCTGTTTCCTTCTTTTGTCTAGGAAAGCAGGTAATTGCATAAATTGCTAACGTAAGGTTTTAACATAGACACTAACATCTCTTGTTTAAACAGATTCTTTAAACAATTAAAGCATTTTCTCTAAGGCGAATAAGAATTAATAGCTTGAAACTATTTTTTTTTTCAAGCTGGAAAAGAACAATATAATAAAATGAAATAGGGAAAAATATTTTTGTTCTTCTTTACTCTGATAGGTGAGTGTTGGAAAACAATAAGAAAGTAAGGGAAAGCAGAATTTTCCATAGTCTAAATTGTCTTACTTTTCCTGTGAGAAAAATGCTCATTTTTTCAAACATTCTAAATGTGTTTTGTTTTTTTTTCCTAATGAAAATTCCTGTGTTGTTTTTTGTTTTTTTTTTTTTTCAGTGTTACTGGGTCTAGTCCAGCGTGGGGTCCCTGTCACTTGTTATTACAATTTTGAATACTGAGTGCCTCCGCTCATGTCCCAGCAGGTAGTTTTCTATATGTGACAAGACCTCCCTAAGAAGAGAGGAGAAAGAAATAACTTCCTTTCACTGAAGAAATTTTGGACATTTTCACATTTTGTGGACCTGAAACACTTACGGGTGTGATATGTTCTAATCAAATACAATTCACTTTTCCTTTCTAAGGGATTTTTAATATATATACTTTACATATCATGGTGGAACACAGAGTATTGAGGCCTTCACCCTATGACAGACCACGGAAGAGGATGCAGAGATCCCTGATACCTTGGCGACACACCTGTGTGATTCAGAAGGGCTTGCTCAGGCGTTGGCATGTAACAGCAAGTCTCAGGACACAGCTCTTATGTTCTGTGTCCAACCTCTAGAAGGATAAGCATCCTTCATAAGGACTCAGAAACAACCCAAAACCTATCTCCCTAATACCACAGCTCTTAAGAGTATCCCTTAGACTGTGGATGTACTTGATTTTTATTGAAATTCTAATGTTAAACACATTAGGAAACCCACTTGCCATCTCCTAAGCGCTCTTCCCAGCCTTAGAGGAAAGGTCAAGGTTATTATCCCACGTAATCCATCATGAGGAATTTTCAAACATTTAGCAATGATGCTTCAATCTTCTTTTGTGCCACCTTAAGCCCTACTACTGCATATGGCTTTCCAGTCAAGGAGGGCAAATAAACCCATTAGTTCAAGTACCTGCAACTCAGGTCAGGAAAGCTGTATACTCCTATATACAAACATATATATATATATATATATATACTCCTATATACAAACATATATATATATAATGTATATATATATATATATATATATATACATTAATAAGAGGGGGGGGGGGGGGGGGAACGACAATTTCTCAGCAGCTCTGGGGAGAAAGCTCTTTCATGATGAAAATTTTACTTAAAAAAGCTCCTAAATCAATTGCTGCCAGGCAAGGGAGGGAGGAGGGGGGTCAGGAGGCCCGCTGTCGCTCTGTTCAGCATTTTCCTATTGCTCCCTCCTGCCCCGTCAGCAGGTTGCAGGCTGTACCGTGGCCCAAATAAAGGGTCAGTCCTACAGTAGGGCCCAGGCCAACAAGGCTGAAGGATGCAGCACCAGTTTCTTCTCGTTGCCTTCTCTCCCAGCACAGTGAGAGCAGAGCTGCCGTATCAGTTTAACATACCAGGGACTTAGAGGGGCTTACTGGGCTGCTCTGCACGGGGATAAATGATGGGAGTTTGGCAGGAATAAACATGTTACTCAGGGAGCCTGCTCAGCGGGGCCTGATTTCCCTCTCGCGTTGACGCACTGCTGGCGCAGCTCCCCAGATGCCTCAGCACTAATCCTGATTTATGCCGGGTTTCGGTGGGAGCAGGAGCGGGAGCAGCCCCTGTGGAGCCCCCCTGGTGCCCCCCTGGCACAGGGACAGCACTCGCAGGGAGGAAGGCCATGGTCTCCCCACACTGGCAGGAGCAAAACTCATGGCTGTAACTGCTTCCCAGCCTCTCAGGTCGGGGCATATTTCTCCCTATGTGTTTGCAAAGCATCGTTGAACGCTGCCAGGTCTCCATGAGTATGGCAAGAAGCTCAGGGAGCGAGGATAAATCACAAGGCCTAGCAGTGATCACCGGGGGTGAGCTCAGCCCCTGTTCTGTGTGCCCTGAGGTTAGGCCATGACAACATCCGCCATTTTGAAGCAGTCCTGGCCTTAAACAGCTACTGGGCGCACTATGTGGCGGTGAGGTAGCGCTGGGACACACCATTTTGTACAGGATGCCTGGTGCTGCTGGCACACCTTCCTGACAGGGCACTGGGAGGACAAGGCTGCTCATCCCTGGTAGCTTTGAGCTTCTTGTAGGAGAAAGACCAGACTGCTGTGCTGTTCCTTACAAATACATTTTCTTTCTCCCCAACCTTCTCTTGACAAAGGAGAGGCCAGCACTTTCCGTGCTGTTGCTCACACAGACCTTTGCTTTTAGGTCTTTTAGGTCTCACAGACCTTTGCTTTTAGGTCTTTAGAACGATGAGCAGAGGGAAAATTTCCCTGTGAGGGGCCCCAACAGGCTTCCCCAGCGGGACTCATGGCCTTTTGCTGCTCTGCTGCCAGCCCTGGGGTAGCTGGGCAAACACAAACAGCGTTTCATCCCTCCACCCCAGCCACACAGCACACAGAGCAGCATTGCTGCCACATCTCAATGGGAAGCCCAATGAGTGCAAAGCCCTCATGGAGGTTTTTTTTTGGAGGGAAGTTATCACTTCGCTCTCACCCTTTCCCCATCCTTTCCCCCTGTTCGGTCATGTCGGTGTGATCTCGGCACTCACCGAGAAACTGCAAGGTTCCATCAGCGACGCGGCCCAGGGCACTGTCATGAAATTCTCCCCCAATCTCCCCCAGACGTTACCTAATTGATAAGGTGGCTGCTCCCTGCCCAGTGTGTGCGACACAGCCGGGCTCTGTTCCCCCCTCACCATGACATCATGCCGGCCCTTGCCGCCCATGCATCATGCTGCCTGCAGGCTTCCTCTTCCACCCCAGATAAACACAGCGGAGGCGAACTCCCTCAGCAATGCTGGAGAAAAATAATAGCACAGCTTTCTGCAGGAAGAAACCTGGCGTCGCTTGGTTTGCAGGGCTGCAAGTTTGGAAGTGGGGCTTACGGCGTGCCTCACTGAATGCAAAACTGGAAGACAAGGTTGCACACAGAGTAGAACGTGTGCAAATAAGCTTGACATTAATAAAGCCAAGCTCTTATTTTATTGTTAGTTAGTTAGTTTGTTTGTTTTTTAATTTATTGCCTCCCAGCGTAGTCCCTCTTGGCGTGGAGTTTACGCTAAGAGAGTATATGCTATAGAGTATAGCCTCCCCTGGGATTTGAAAGCTGAGTTCAAAGTTATCCCTTACTACCTACTCCATGGATCTGTTCCCCCTACACACACCAAAAAAAAAAAAAAAAAAAAAAAAAGAGAGATAACTGTGAATTCCTTATTATTGCTACAGACCCACATCGGGGCTTTGGGGCTCAGCAAAGTTTTCATACAAGTGTAATTGCTGAAACATGCAGTATACACTGAATGAATTTATCTCTAAAATCCTGTGCAATTTAGAAAAAAAAAATAGATTCAAATATCTGAACAGTTTTCTTTTCTATTTTTTCAAAAGGATTTAAAACCAAAAATGTTGGTGTTTGTTCCAAATAACCATTTTTATTTCAAAATCAAGCACACTTTTTAATTTATAAAAGAATTGCCTAAACAAATCACACAATATAACCCAAAGATATGTATATTTGCATGCATATACGGACACACATAAACTTAAGTATGTAGAGGGAGAAACAGAGAAAGTGAGAGAGAAACTGCAAAGAAAATTAGCTCCTTGTTATTTAGGTCAAAGCTAACCCCAAATGACTTTTCTTTCTGGCTTCTTAGACATATAATAATAATAATAATAATAATAATAATAATAATAATAATAATAATAATAATAATAACAATGTTGGCTATTCACTTGTAATGCTTGCGCACAATATCTTTTACTTCCTCTCTTGCTGAAGTAAACCACAATGAACATTCAAACTCTGAGGTCTAAATCTGCATTTATGAAGCAGAGGAAACAGTAAATTTTTGAGCCAAAAAGAAAAAAAAAAAAAAAGGTTATCTTCTGTTAATGCCAATCATGTAATTAATGCCTACTAACAGTGCACTATGGGGTATTGTATGCTGTTTAGTGAACTGGTTTCCCAGTCACTGTGACATTCTTTATCCTACAATTTCTCTGGATTTGGAGTGAAGCACTTTGCACCACGGACTCCATCTTTTCATTACCAACATATTTCTCTTGACTTGTTACAAGAGTGAGAAATGAAACCAGAGCTCAGGCTTGAGCTGCTGTAGGCAATATGCATGCAAGCAACAATTATTTTACTAATCAATTAAATTTATCTTATTTTAGCAAGAGGGAAATGTTTTGGCTGTTGATTCAGTGTGGGTTGTTCTGAAGAAGGACCCGCTCAGCCTCAGCCATGCCCACTCGGGTACATAAGCAGGCTGCAAAGCCGTCTAAGATGGAAGAGCCCCACATCTGCTTGCATTTTAACTCACTTGGCGTTATTCTCTCCCACTGCAGGAACACAGGAAAGATGAGATACAAACAAGATTTTATTTTCCTATCTCTCTCACTTGAGGAGAACATGGACATAATTCCATTGAGAATAAACAACCCCACAGCTAATCTTCCGACTCACGAGGACAGTTTGTTGAAATTAGTGAAAGGATGCAGACGTTGCACAGACTGCTTGATAAGAGTTATAAGCACTGGTTTGTTATTATTAAAGAGAGGGAGCATAACTTTGCTGTCTCCGATGATTTTAAAACACAACATTCTCCCTTACAGCTATCTCCCTACCTACTCTATTTACATTAAATAGATGTGTGAGTAAGTGTGGGGATGTGCATATGGAGGGAAAATAAGTGGCTTCCATGGGGAGGGTGTTTTGTGTGTTGTATACATTTTTAAAGGATGTGGCAATATAAACAAACAAAAAAATAAAATAAAAAATAAATAATAAAAATTAAAAATAAATAAAAATAAATAAAAAATAAAAAGAGAGCAACTCAGAAAGCATCACCAGAAAGCATCAAGTTTGATAGTTTAACTCAAATCCTAGGTGAAAGGTAATGCCAGCGGCGAAGTATCGCTAGTGCTGCTTTAAGACTGAGAAATCAACGTCCATTTAGGCACGCAACCCATTGCATCAGCATTGCATCCCACTGCCTGGAGCACTACCTGTGCCAGCGGTGGGTGTTGAGTATGCAAGTGCTGGGGTGATTCATTTGCTACAGCTATCTGCAGGGTGGGATCTGTGACATGTATTTAGGCTGCGGTTGCTTTGAGGCAGACTAAGAGACAGTCTCTATATTTTATATCACCCTGAGTGCTACAGGATCCCTGTCTGAGGCTCCTCAGGGGTTGTGGCAACCAAGATAACAGGCTGTCGCCATCCCTGTCAGCTAGAATAGATGTTAGTGGAAAAATCCTGAGCTAATATTGACCTGGCACTTGCTAAATATGCAGGAAAGGTACAGAAATGGAGAGCAGTGATGATCAACAAGGAGCAGTGGGAGATAAAAGTTGGATTCTTCCATATCTGATTCCACAGATCCTTGATAGGCTTTCTTGTTATCTCATTGGCTTGTCAATAATTTTGCTATGTGCATTTATAACCTAAAGAGGCAGCTCTGCTACTGCCATTTGCTCTTTGGTTAAACAGTACCTAAAAAGGAATTTAGTGCTGTAGCTAAAATTGCTATTGAATTAATCACCAATTCATTACAATATCTTTATTAGCTATGGCTGAATTTTTGGAGACAACTGAGGGCATAGATCATTCCCATTTGGTTTCAGACAAATTGAACACCAATATATAGCTGAAGTTATTAAAATGAATTTGTAACATAAGAGTGAAAAAGAGATAATATTAGTTCTAAGCAGAGTAACAATGACAAAAGGTTCAGAATAAATATCAAGCAGAAACTCTTCTGCCTTCAAAATCTGAAATTTATAGTTAATGGAAAGTATGTAAGTCTGTAATGGCTGGTATTATTTAAGATGTGTGAAATTACAGAAAAAATACTTATCTTTTTGTCCGTCAGATCAGTTGCAGTGCAGCTACTGTACCCACTAATTTCTGCATGGATTTTGTTTGTGGGGCAGAGTGGAAGCTGGACACCAGGCTATGCTTCACCACACACCTTGACACAACACAAAGCAGTAATGCAGTATTTGTTACTGTGTCACACGGCAAATTATTATTTGCTTATTACAATTTGATTGGTTTTTAAAGGATAAACATGAAAACAATAGTCTGAATTATATGGGGTTTATATTTAGGAAAATATATCAGATAGCTAACAGTCATTTACGCTGCACTTTCTGAAAAAGGGATGTAGTCTAAAAAGTGTATGAATCTTGCCACGTTGCCTTGGCTTTCAATTAATTAGCTTCTTTTTCTCATTAGTTATTTAATATATTCTAAAGGATTTCTTCACACAGGCGGGACAATTTGGACTAAGTCCAGTACACTATTTAGACAGTTTGGCTATAGCCTTCTGAATGCACTGGCACCATATAAATGTATACAGATGTGTGCACGTGTACACGTGTATATTTATATATACTTGTATGTATATACACATACTTCGTGTGTATACACACAAACCCATATGTATCATATATTTCATTTTGCAATATTAAAACTTTTTATTCATAATAATATGAGGGAAGAATGTGACATGCTGTTTCCTTTCTATGTAAAATAAACTACAAAGATTGGCTCTTCAAACATTGCTGCAGTCCTAGTTACTTGCAAGTGTTCTCATCCTGCAGAACTGCATGACTGGTGACGTACCTTCAGCATAGCCTACTTGCAGGTCTGACTGCCACTTGAGTGTGCCATGCACTCATGTGTTTGTAATCAGAGGCCCATGAAGCTGACAATAAAGTTGCTCTCTTTCCAGCTGTTCTGCCCTTAACCCAGCATCACATTTGGAGAGCAAACCATAAATGGTAAGGCATTGATAAAGCTTCCATAGCTAGCAAATTTCCAACTTCAAAAGCTTTTCTTCTTCTGAAGTTAATGGTTGACTTCCCTCTTGGTTCACTTTTCATGCTTTTACTATGTGCCATTCTAGACCATTTATAACTTTTTTTGTGTGTAGCTATCATACAAGGACTCAAAAACACATGAACATTCTTCATGGTTAAGAGTTACAGTTCAAAAGTATGTTCATAGGAAAACACCAAATGGATATTTCACAGCAAAGCTTTTTATATTGTAAAGCCACTTTCAAAATTAGAAGAGACACTAGACCTTTTCAAGAACTGTTCTGGACATTTCTGGACATTTAATATAAGACAAATACACCCAGCATCTGTGGTAACCAAACCCCGTCAGGTCCTAATATTCACTTTATAATTTAAGGTCTAGAGTTAACTTGGTGGGAGCCAGTGGGCCTGTGAGAAGATCTCCACTCAACAGGACCTGCACATTCAAGCTAATGATGAGGAAACAGCCACCAGCAACAGCTTTTTTTTCAGTGCATGCAACAAAGTCTGTGCAGTTAAAGGTGGTCAGGGCAGAATCTGAAGACCACAGGGGATGGTGTTGAAAGATTATCCTGTCCATAAGAGCAGAATTTTCATGGCAAGACATTAGACAACCCACTACTTTGCCTTTAGATGCATAATCATCAAATCTATTTGCTTCAGTTTCAAGTGTCAAGTTTCTAACAAATAATATCAGCAATATTTCTAAAACAATAAATAAATCCACAGAGAAGAAAGAAATCTATTTGTTGGAATTTTATGTTATCAAGGCAATCCTATGCAAGTATTCTAGTCATAGGTACAGAGTGCAAAGCATGACCATATCACAGAATCAAAGAAACACTGAGGTCAGAAGGGACCTTTTGACATCACCGAATCTGCTACCACAACTCAAGCAGGGTTGCCTAAGACAGATTGCCCAGGACTGTGTTCATTTGGATTTTGAAGATCTCCAAGGATGGAGACCCCGCAACATCACTGGGCAATGTGTGCCAGTTCTCAGCACTCACAGCCTTTCCTTATAGGAGAGATGTTCCAGTCCCTTCATCATCTCTGTGGCCCTTTGCTGGACCCTTTCCAGTATGTTCATGTCCCTCTTGTACTGGGGAGCTCAGAACTGGACCCAGCACTCCAGGTGTGGCCTCACTAGATCTGAGCAGAGGGGAAGGACCACCTCCCTTGACCTGCTCGCAACACTCCTCCTAATGGAGCCCTGAATGCTATTGGTCTTCTTTGCATGAAGGTGCTTTGCTGCTTCATCAGCTTGTTGTCTACCAGGAACCATGGTCCTTCTCTACAGAGTTGCCTTCCAGCCAGTTGGTGCCCAGCACATACTAAGACATAACCTCTCTCCATTGCATGTGGATTTGATCAGGAGAGTGTCACCTCCTGTGTGACAGGTGGCAAAGTGGCATCTTACCTCACTGAGTATGATGCAGCACTGAGAATAAGGATGAGAGGCACCAGATGCAGTCACCTTGCTCACACTGAACATAACATGCAAGATCCTGCTCACTTACACCAGAAGTCAATCAGAAGTTAATCCAACTTTGAAATGGACCAAACCTGTTTCATCATTGTTTGGTCTTTGACATAGAGCAGCAAGAAGACAAAGGCAACTGAGTTGAGGTGTAAGGAAATGTTGAACAACATTGAAAACATCTTTTAGATAGAGTGGGTATGCTCTGTTTGGATTTAAAAAAAAAAAAAAAGATAAAAGAAGCGGTGACAGAATGAGACTGAAGGCAGTTCCTTGTGTGTCCAGAGAGATACTGATAGCTATCCCTGTACAGGACTACCACTCCAATAAATAATCACTGCCAGCCTGCTATCAATAGCAACCTGCTGTTGCATTCACCAGTTTTCAAAGATTTAAGAATTTAAAATCTCACCCTGCAATGCCCTAATTTTGTGTGTAACCTTTACAGCTTAGATCACCTGTGAGCTAAGACAAGGATTGGCACTGCAGGTACAAAATAGGAGAGACTTGGACCCTGTCCTGAAGTCTTACTACCAAGTCATCAAGGCAGACAAAAGTTTAGCATTTGAGCTGAAACGTCATGTTTGCCTCTGCTTTTATGATAAACAAATAGTGTTCTCCCCCTTGCTTCCTCTTCTCTCAGATTATAATAGCATGTTCAAGCCCATCAAATGCCCAGGTGAACATGATCACATACATCCCTATGATGCAGCCCATATTTGAGCATGAGAACTGTCCCAGCAGTTCTTCAAGAACATCTGCTGAAACTATTTATGAAACTGAGTTTCTTTATTGTTTTTCTTCCTTGTCACATCACCCTATATTTACATAAAGAATTTCAGCAGTTAGTATATAAAATCTATGTATTTACAACTGTAAAATAGTTTGGGACAAATTGCGTAACAAATTCTTTCTAGTTTGCATTTTCTTGCAGTTCTGCTAAGGGAATTCCTGCCTCAAATTATGTAGTCTCAACCCTTTATGTATATTCTGCATGCATACAAAAATTAGTAAAAATAGTTTAGACAAATATTTGGTTGTTGTATTGCTCATGATAAAACAATGAGAAAGAGAACAAGGCTGTCAGGCCCTAATGTTCCTCAGCATTCAAACATGGAGATAGTTGTTTTCAAGACTAAATGGACAGAAGTGGCTGAAATCAATTTCCCTTGCATAGGCACCCAACTCATACATCCCAGGGCACATGGGACATCAGGACAAGGCTAGTAGATATGATATAAATATATAGGAGACCCAGGTATGGGGGTATATCAAACAGCATGTCTATTGCTGAGCAACCAAATCACAGCTTGTAATCTCAAAGATGTGTGTAGCTAGCAATGTGTGCAAAGAACTAATTCCTGTAAGTTGACCAAGTGGTTTTAAAGAAAACACTCTTTAGTATCTATCCTGTTACTTGAGCACATTTGAGTGATTTAAGTTCAAATCACCAAATTGTAGGCTGATGTAGGCAGCCGTAAAAGAAAAAAAAAAAAAAAAAAAAAAAAAAAAAAAAGATTAATTTCTTCTAAAGCAAGTAACTTGGTTTTAAGAGAGAAAACTTGAAATATTTAAATTAATCATCTGAAAACTTCAATTGTTCTCAGCGTTTGGCTTGCTAGCCAAAAACACAAAATCCAAAACAAAAAAATTGTTCACACAACCCTTTTAAATATAGATTAGAATAAATTAAATTAGCTTTTTATTAGATTAAACTAAATTGGATGCATCTCCTAAAAATGAAAATGAAACAAAGGAAGCAGAAATTTGACCACAATTACAGGCAAACTACTGGTGGTAAACATGTCTTCCAAAGATGTTTGGGAATCAGGTATCTACAAAGTCTCGTATTCAAATCTGTGCCAGAACAGCAAGCTCTGACCTTGATAAGATTCACTTAGGATCCTATCTGTTTGAGACAGTCTTTTAAATACAAAGGTGAGAAAGAACAGGAACAGAAAGTGGAAGAAACACCCCTACATATTTTATTGAGTAGATAACCTTCCAAACGTTGGTGATTCCTGCTGCTCCCTTCTTCCCCACAAAAAGTTGCACAAAATATATATATATATATTTATATGTGTAGGAAGTCTCAGACTGGCTTTTGTGGGGAAAAGCATACAAAACCGAAGATGACAGAATCTGCCAGTATACAATGCTATCAGTAGCCATTGCCGACTCAGAAGAGGCATCTCTCACAGCAATAGAGTGCACATTTGCAGATTACAAATATCCATGAAAATATCTGTTTTATATACAACTAGTACTTCAAGGCATTCTGGCAAGCTAAAGCAGATGTTCCAATGAAAGTAAGTTTATCCAAACAATATTTCTCAGTATGCTGCCACATCTTTGCCCAAGTCCATTTATACAACAGCCATGACTAAATTTATATAGCGGTTATTGCAACATAAGCATATCTTGCGTTCTGTGCATATGACCCTCAACATCAATGCATTAAAACAACTTTCCTGCCTAGTTGCCATTGCATGTGACAAGACAAAAATAAAACCATGAGCCTCTTGTGAATTTTAATCACTATATTAACACCCATGAGAAAAGCTTTGGGTGATCCCAATCTTGTTTAAGAGGGTTCAGCTGTAGATACTTACAGGATGTTCTGTTCCTGCTGATTGCTCATTATCCAAAATTAGCTCCCAGAGTAGTCTTTGCCATAGTGTCTGGCAAAGTGGAAGCTGGACCTGTTTTCAAGAGCTTTTGACATTCTCAGGACCTCCGCTCTTCCAGGAATGCATGCCTTCATGGAGCAAGATGTTACACAACTTTCTGCAGGGACATGTCACGAGCATTGTTACTTCACAAGGAAATAAACCCCTGGAATAACAGGGCAGTGATGATTTTGTTGCTTTCCTGATATACTTGCCAATTTATTTGGGTTTTGTCTCACACTTAGTGGTTTTCAAGCCTAATGGGTTCAGGCTCTGTAATAGGTCCATTAGGTCTTGGACATAATCAGTCCAATCTTGTAGGTTTTTTGAAAGCAAAATTCCTGTTGACCTTAGTGATGTTCTCCCAGCATTCATAGAAAAAATGACTCACTTGTGCTCACCTCAAAAAAATGTACCTGATGCAAAAAAAGCCACATCCTCAATGAAAAATCTTAGATTATGAAAATAGCCTCAAATATTTAATAGGCATGCTTACAGAAGCAACAGTATGTCAGTCAAAGCAGTGCAAAAAATACATCTTTTATATACGTATGCTATCTTTAGTGCATCTTGTACAAATTATTTTAGAAGATAATTCAAATTCTTGGTAAGGCCAGACTTACAGTTTCTAAGCTCTGAGAGCCTGTAAAAACAAATTGTTTTGTTGATTTCTTCTAAATTTTCCTAGACAAATGGAGGTTACAGTAGCTGGTCTTTAATTCTAGTAGAATGATGTGCTGATGTAGTATGTTTATTAGCCGTAACACTTTTCAATGATACTTATAGTACCTTTGAGCTGATAAAATGCTGGAGAGGTCAGTGAGTTTTTTTGTTTGGTTGGTTTGGTTTGTTTGTGGTTTTTTGTTTGTTTGTTTGTTGTGTTTTGTTTTGTTTTTCCATAGAAAAGTGCACTTTTTTTGTAAAAATCTAAAATATTTCACAAAATTGTTCATCAGAAGAGGTTTGGCCATTTTGTGTCAACTCTTTTGTTGATATTGTCAAAACTTGATATGTTTTTCAGTTATTGATATACTATAATCAGATAATTTATTTTACATATTTTATATATATTGCATACTGCACTTAACAAAATGTTAGTTGATCCAAAACCTGTCAGAACATCAATGTCAAAACCAACATTTCTCACCTTTTCAAGATGAAAATCTCATTTCCAAGTGAGATATTTCAATTCTTTCAAAGGGTTTTTTTTTCATGATTTCTCTTAGTTTGCTGTAGACTGCTCTGCTTCCACTGGCTTTGTGATAGGAGTGGAAATGTGCTCACTTTGAACACTTCAAAAAAATCACATCCTCTCATTTCATTTTAAAAATTTTTCCTGTTTCTTTTCACTCCATATCATTAATATATTTTTTTAAACTTTGTGGGAACCGTTGCTTGGTATCGCTACATTTTTCCATATGAAAATTTCTTTTAATGTGGCTATTATGTAAATAAATATGTCTAAAATATACTTTGCTATGGTACAAAGTAGAGCTTTAAAACATATGCTTCTTATAACTCTTATAAAAATTAATGAAACACTCATTCTTACGCAGTAGGTCTAGCTTAACTTTGAAAAAATAAGTGAAAATGCTAACTAAAATAAATGAGATTGCTGTTAATGTTAAATATCCAGTCAAAATACTTTGGTATTTAAATTTAGCTCATTCAGCCTCTGGCGTATTAATTTGGAAGTAAGCCAGTTTCTCTTAAAAATAATAAAGTCCTATGCAAATCCAGAATGGACCATTTTGGAGCAAAGCCGTGCTTTTAATGCATCGACTGTCTTTGGGTGTAAGTGAGAGGAAAAGGCTTCTCAAACATCAAAATCGTGGTGTACGAATGCCAACAAAAAGATTTTTACTTTTTCAGTTGATTCTGTTTGGCATTTCCCAAATCCTGACAATTTACTCCCACGGAAGCTGTAGTCTCCACTAAAATAGCTGCGATTAAGACAAGCAATTCTGGACTGGTACTGGTCCCAGCCTGTGGTCACGGCAAGGTTGGCTGACAGTGAAGAGCTGGAGGCAGAGCCAAGCTTGGCTCTGTGCTGCATGCACCAATTCCAGTTCAATCATCAATGAGCTGCTTACACCAAAGACTGTTCCACCAAAACACAGAGGTGATGAGCATGCCTGAAGCAGAGTCCATCTATTCAGTACCAGCTCATGGTGGGTCTGTCTCCCTTGGCATAACAGGGAATAAACCATGTTCCTCATGGGGTGTCCGTGAGGCACCAGAGGCCTTGAGAAGTGCCACTTCCATCCGATATTTTTAGATGTCTGGACATGAAGAGGTGTAACAGGTCTGCATGGGACTTGACTCTACAATAGGCAAGTTAAAAATATTATGGCAAGTACACTTGTGCTGGAGGATAAATAGCTGCTCATTCTGGGCAGAAACACAGAGAGAAGAGTGCCCACTCTTCTTCACAAAGGCCAAATGGCTTTCCAGCAACAGCATGAGACAGAAAAATACATCTGTTAGCTATTTATAAATGACCAAAACCCTCCAATAAGTGTCTTTGTGAACATGCTCTGGCAGCCCTTCCCCACCATGCCCATGCTCCGCCTGAGCAGGCATTGCACCAAAAAAGGGGCATGCTGCAGTTCAGCACAGTGGTGATATCTGTGGGTGAAGCACCCTGTATCATGTGAGTCAGAGAAGCTCTGTCTCCAGAAATGCATGTTTTTCTCTGCTTTCACAAAAAAAAAAAAAAAAAAAAAAAAAAAAAAGTAGACTAAGTGATATATTCATTATCCGGCAACTGGTGTGAGAGCAGGTAAATAAGGAAGAATTAAGGGAGTGAGGGGAAAGAGGAGCGGAGTGACATGGTTCAGCTTTCCCTGAGGAAGACATATCTGTTTTTCAACACAGAAATAAGACAGAAAGTGATGCAGTCTGATCAAAAGGCAACCTGAACCACATACAGCTTCCATTTAAAGTAGCTTGCAGCTGGCCAGCCCTTTTGAGGATCAGATCAATATTTGGCAAGCTGGCCAGCCCTTTTGAGGATCAGATCAATATTTGGCATAGGCCACTATTGTTTGCCTTCAACTTTAGTCTTTACAAAAGAGTAAAGTTTTTCAGGTCATATGGACAATCTCTACCTGAAGGGAAAGTGAAAAATATGAGTATTTGCCAAGGTGAGGGAAAGCAAATGATATAAGGTTGTAGTTGTTTTACAAGAAGCAACCTTTCCAAACATTACACATTCTTAGTAGGAATGGTATTAACCCACTTAGAAACAGTGGGAACTCTACATCAACATTCAGGCTGATTTATTCTTGATCAGCCTGCTATTATCTAGGACTCTTCTTGAATCAATCAAAACCTCTTGTAATGGAAATACTCCATAGCAAAAAGTGTCATACCTTGTAAAAAGGAAAATCTATTTCACTATTGGATATATCACATCAATAAAAAAATCACTTATCACTGGACAAGAAGACAGATTTTTTTCAAAGTGGCTGGGATTTGGGGGGAGGAGCAGAGGTTATGGTTAATGTTATTAGATTAGGACCACTGTTTGCAACTTACCTTTTGAATGATGTATTATGGTATCCAATGAAGCAAATCTACTGTGGCTTTCATCAGTTTCTCTTCTTCATACTAACAGCAGTAAGGATAAACCTCTGCATTTTTTAAAGAAAACACATTAAGAAAATTTTGAAAAGAGTAGTTTGTACCTTTTTTTTTTTCCTAATGTCTTTGTTGGCATTCACATTTTTCCTTGAAAGGAATGGTGATAGCCAAGGATGAAGGTTGTGCCTGGGAACAATACAGCTTCCCTCTGCCTTCACATCATGTGCACAGGGGTGCTGAACAGCAGTTTTCTACAATGGTTTGTGAAGACCAGGTAAATCTTCTCTTGCAGTTGTGTGGCCGCTCTGAGGTGGGAAGGCTGGAGGAGTCTTGCTGGTATGGGCATGTTGAAACCCAGGCCCAGCTCTTGGATGGCAGCTGAAGGGTCTGAAGGGTTTGACAGCTTCAAATGGGTGCAGGCGCAACTGCTGCAAAACCTAGGGACAAGCTGAGCTGAGAAGGGCTATCACTGTGGTTCACCTTGTCCCACTCTGCTGCAATGCTGGAGAGGAGACATGCATTTCAGAATTATAATAATGATAATCATCATCATCATCATCTGCTGCTGCTGCTTTGGTCTAGACTGGCCTTCAGCAAAACAAGGCAGGTTTTCCTGCTGGAGGCTGGAAGCTGCTGTAAAAACATGCAGAGCATCCTCCTGGGATTTGTCTGGCCTTTTCCAGCTCCTTTCATGCAATGGCTGAGCAGAAAAAACGTTGCATATTCAGTTACTGTCTCTTGTGGGGGCAGCAGTTGTCCTGGTAGGGTGTGGGAGTAGAATGGGGGCAATGAACAATGGGTCCTGACCCCACTGTTATCCTGACCCCCCACATCAGGTAACGAAATCAGGGCTGGCACAAAGAGGAGTGGAAACAACCAGGCATGGAAGCCAACCATGTTAACTACCCTGCCCAGGGAGAATGCTCTCTCTGATGATGCTGTTACAAGGTACTTGCAAATTGGTAATGGGACAGATCCCTGTGAGTGGCCTTTGCCTGGGTAAGGATTCATCCTGTAACAATCTTATCACGTAACATATTTTTAATCCAGTGCTTCCCTGCCCCTGGATTTCCTTGGACACATCCTTCTCCCTATTCCCCCCTCCCCAGCAGATCTTATGTCTGCAGGTCCTATGCGGTCACAGCATGACCTGCATGCATCAAGGGTGGCCCCACATCTAATGGGCTATGATCCGGCCCTGGCCATGCCTCCTGGTATGGATGTGGAGCTGCCACGGATAATCAGGGAAACCCAAACAGAAACAGAGGAGCTCCATGAGTCAGAAAAAAACCTCCTTGGTTTCAAATAAGCACAGATGAGTCTGGACCCAGCCTAAGCAATGTCAGTTTTTTGCTGGGAGCCTCAGAGAGGAGCACCCTCAATAGCTGTAGGAATGGGAAAACGGTGTGAAATTCAGAGCTTAACCTGCAATGTGTGGTGTCAAAGCTGGTGCCAAAAGTGCTCCACACCTGGAAAAGCTTTCTCTTGCATCCTCATGTGACAGCCTCAGGATTAAGGTGAGCAAAAATGCAAGGGAGAGACTGAGCTCCCTTTTGAGCTCCCTGTGCTCTGGCATGACAACAGGCTGACGGGGAGGGCAGGAGATTTGTGCCCTGGTCTCCACACCTCCTGGACACCAGCATCTCATCTTTGGCCAAGAAGCAAAGCTGAGAAGTAAAACTGTGGTTAGGCATGAGTTAATACCTCTCACACAAGCCTTGTACAGTGATGCCAAAATTCAGCAAGCTGGGGAAGGTTCCATGAAGACTCTTTCCATGGCATCTCTCCAAAAACAGTGCCAAGGCAGCTTGACTGTCTTCTAGCTGGCAAAGGAAAGCAAGGGAAGAGGGGTGAGCACAAAACCTGGGATTTTACATCTTTTGATATGAAGTTAAGGATAAACAAGGTGAAAAATGTCATCCCAACCCCACAGAAATCACTTGACATCACAAAATAATTTATCCTGTAAATCAGGTTAAAAATAATTTAACCTGTAAATCATTGATAAAGCCTACATATTCTTACAACATAATGAAGTTTCTGGATCAGCTCCTGCAATGGAAATTCCATCAAAACATAATTTCCTATTTTAGACCTTATGTGGTCCCATAAACTAAGGACTTAGTTAAGCTGAAGTCTGTGACAGATTGGAGTCCTACAGAGAGGCTCTTTCTACAGAGGAAGACTGTTTGAAATCAGCTCCTCTGCGATTACAGGCAAAGCAAGAAATTGTGTGGAACATCCTCCCAGGACTCTTAGTTCTCCCTATTAGTTTAATTTCCATTTAATCATTAGGTGAAAGAAAGAGTTTGTGAAACAAACTCTTGCACACACGAATTCACTCAGAAAAAAAAAAGGATTGTGGAAGGCAGACTTTTCCTCACATACAAGATACATAGTCCAATCTTACCATCCCTTGGCCCTGGATCAGGTCATAACAACCCACCCCACTTTTACTACCTGCTGGATCTCTCCTCATTCACTTCAGGACCTCAGTTCTTTGGTGGTCTTCTGTTTTGACATCTGCTTAACCTTATCTCTAATCAGTTTTGCTGATAGACATTTCCCCTGAGTGTTGAAAAGCTAATAGATTTTATTTTAAACCAACTACTACTTAGTAGTCAGGAAATTATCTTTGTGGCCTGCACGGGTGAGAGACCCAGTTGCCAACATTCCGATGCAGACAGCTCAAGTCTCGCCCAGCTTTATCTGATTTGCTCTGTTTTATTCCTTATACTCTCAGAACATAATGGCATAATGACTGCAATACATTTTTGTTTAAACTGCAATTAGGCAGAATGCACAATATCCCAAGCCACTTAACTATGGTTTCTATCAAGAATTGCACCATCTGCCAAACCAAGGAGCTGCACTTGGAACATGCTGCTTACAGTGAGCCGGAGCTGTTCCAGCAATTGTCACTCGATGCAAAACTCCTCATTAGAAAAGTATAACAAACTGCAAGGTTTTACAGGGAGAAGAATGTCAGCTTTCTGCCCTTGACAGATACAAAAGCTTACTAGTATAAGCAGCAGCTCACATTTTGCTGCAGTGGTTCCACAAAGGATGATGGTTCTCCAACTGACATAAATGCCACAGTGTCCTGCATCAGGGTGACTTCTTGGGTTTTAGTGATGGTACATTGAATCCCCAGCTAGAGAGCAGCAGTCTATTGCATGTGGTGGACAAAAGTTAAAAAAAAAAAAAAAAAAAAAAAAGCTCCAAAGCTTTCCAAACCTTAATGAACCAGAACATAAAAGCACAGTACTAGAAAGTAAACTGTGAAGAAGTTACTACCCTTTTGCAGGATGCTTGAGAAAACCCCTGACAGCCTTCTTGTTGATGATTTTAATCAAGTGAAAGGAACCACACAGGTATGAAGAGCTGAGTCCTAAGTAATTTCAGTCTGAACTTTCAATGGGAGCAGGATGGTAAGGAATGTCTGCATCTTGGCTTTTAAACAGTAGTCTTTCTTTTAAAAAATCAATTTTTTTCTGGGTCTATCAAATGCAATTTTTATTGAATTTCCTTCTGCCGGTTTGTTTTTATTCTATTTCAGTGAAAACAAAGAGCACACACTTGCAAAAACACATCTCAGTCCAGACGGTCAGTGCAGGAAATTCCTACAGTTCTGGTGAAAACTGGGACTGGAGGGAGGAGGTGGGTACATATTCAGCGTCTCTGCTGAAGGAAGGGCGACAGCACAAATCCAAGAGATGCTTGGCCATTTTGGGTCTGTGCCACCAGCTGGGGTGAGGGCTTTTACCTGGTGGCTCAGGTGAATGCAACAGCACTGTGCAGGGATGTGGAAAGCCCTAGAAAATGCACACGGGGAATAATAACCTGAAGTTGTGGCTTTGAGGCCGTCTTGGCACAGAAATGCATAGAAAATCTGGAGTCCTCAGTTCCATTGCTCACAGAATAAGTTAGTTTTATTTATTTCTAAAGCACTGCGCAAATCTAAAACCTGTTTATAAATTCATATCTGTATTCACAATTGAAGTGAAGGACAATACGGACCTGCACAGCATCCCCAAATCAGACTGCTCTCTTCCCCAAAATGGGCCAAGACCATGCCTTGCTAATTACACTTTATAAGCGCATGTGATTGAAGTAAGCAAATACAGCAAAGCCAGGAATGCGAAGTCTGTGCTAGACATTCGTGTTTTGATGGCTCCTCGTCTCCACACCTTATCTGCACTCTTACCAGAGTGGCTGGCAAGCACTGTCTCTAAAGTGCTGATGTCTCCATGCAGTTGCAGATGGGGAAATAACATCAGATCTCCCTGGGAAAACGCTCCGCAGAGCCCCAAGCAATGCGGCCAGTTTTCTTGTCACTCCTTGCAAAGCAGTGATCTCATCCTTGCTGTCTCCAAATTTTGTATCTCCAGTGTAAGAGAGGGAAGCAGCAAGGGACAAGGGGAGAGGGAGAGGAAAGCTGCTAGAAGAAAGACCCCATTGTTACATGCTCTTATTTGTGTGAGTACTTGCCAAGACAACAAGATTGGGTTTGATGACATGAACTTAAGGGTCAGTGGGGAGCTGTGCAAAAATGCTTGAACTCCTTGTGCTCGTGATCCTTTGGAAGAGAAAAGGCAACTTCCAGATGTGAAAGATCCTTCCTTCACCACTCAGTCCCTTAAATCTACCAGATTATACAGCCTGAAACTGTCTGCATTCATTTGCATGGTAGAGCAATTGCAATATTTGACTTGGAGGGAGAACTGGACCAAAATCCTAGACACAACCACCAAAGCACTTCAGGCAATTGGCATTGAAATAAATAAATAAAATAAAGTTGAATTTAAGTTCAGATGTAAACTTCAGGGACATGTTTATAAAGCAAAGGATAAATCCAGGATCTCCACTTAAGAAAAGATTGGGAATGAACTGCAAACGCCTAGGGCTGCGGTGTACATCTTGCATAGGGAAAACTAACAGTGAAAGCAAGACTGAAAATATTCAGGTATTAATATAAGTTGCCAGAAAGTCAGACAAAAAATGTCATGCACAAGCCCAGAGCTGGGCCTCAATGACTCTATTCTATGCCATCATCATTTATTCAGAGGGCATTTATTCTGCCCTTGGGTCAGTTTGCACCCACTGAGGATGTTTCCCCCAGCCTCATCCATCTGGGTCTCACTGAAAGTGGTCACAGCTCTCAGGGAACCTGGTGCTGATGGGGCCGATAGCATGCACTGACAGAGCAGGCACAGCACCTGCAAAACCTTTCAGAGTGTCGTGGTTGTACCCAGGAGGGAAATACAACTCTCTTTCCAGCTAACACGTACTATATATAAGGCCCAGTAGCCACGCTGATACTTAATAATTAATTTTAGTAGTTGGCAAGCACCTTTTGCAGCAGGTGCCTGTGACTTTGCAGTGGACGAGCAGATCCAGGTTCAAGCCACTTCCTGTCCACTCCGACCGACACCACCATGCCTTTTCCTCAGCTCCCTCTTTTCCAAGGGTGTGTTTGAACGAAGGCTGTAAGCACTTGCTAATTTGGGACTTGTCTGGTAATAGCCTGGTGGCTCTGCGTTTCCAATGTTTGTGGAGCCAAACCGATGATTACATTGTGTTCCCAGGTTTCCCCTCCTCCTCTGCAACTTTTTCCAGAGCATGTTTCTGCCGTTACACTCCGGCATCCACCTCCCCGCAGCCCCTCTTGCCAACCCCCCCTCCCTTTTTCTTTAAATTGCCCTGGTCTTTGTTGTACTAATTAGATTATCTCTGCCTCAGGGACCCGGAGAACAGCCCCAACAGAGCACAGCCTAGAAAGACAGGACACATAATCCCTGTTATCAAGGGGGCTGTCATTTGGCATGTAGATCAACTAATTCTTTCAATACCATGGGAGCAATTGTACATCTTAATATTGATTTTTCCCCCAGATACGATCTCCTACATTCCTACATCAGTCTCGCTTGCCCTGGCTAAAAGGCTCCATTTATTGCAAGACAATACCGTGTGCACACGTGCACAAACTCCAGCTTGTGTAACTTCACAGACAAGAAGGTGTTTCGCGGGGAAGGTGAGAGAGTAAGCCATCGCTGAAGAGGCAAGTTAACACAGCAGTCTCAGGAAGGAGCAGGGAATAAACCAAACCTGCTGCACTTACACTTTGCATTACAAAGTAATGAATTCAGAGCTGATTGACCTCGGAGGCTGAAGGGCAGCCTTAGGAAGGGGCATTAGTAATAAATTACGCTAAGAGCAGTAATGCTTTGAGTCCAGTCGTATTGCTACCATTCAGCAACCAGTCTCTTAAATAAGTTTTTGCTTGTTTCTCTTGCTCATCCTTTCCACCCATCTCAGTATTAATTTTAAGAGATGCTGTTCATATTTTGTACTCTATACCAAGCATCTGTAGCCAACTGCATAAAAAGAGTAACACAACAATGGACTGACCTTCACCTTAGACTTCAAAATGCCCTAAATGATAATCAACAAATCGTCTTGCCTAGGCACAGACCTCCCCTCTCTTTCACGCTGCCTTTCAAGGCCAACTGTGAGTATCTTGGTTCTCAAGGTATTCACTGCTGCCAGTTTAGAGGACTTACTTGTTGGTGCACCAGGGATTTTCTTAGCTTTAGGTGGCCTACATTATCTTCCTAGAAACGTATATCGCCAGACAACCCATGTTCAACTGCTTTCACGTAATGTTTTTTGTACCAAATTCCATTCCAATCATTACCATTAAAAAGCAATTTTGGGTGATATAATCCATTTTCCACTCTCATCCAAATTTACATTAGAAATGAAGAGGAAAGAAATAGTTCCCCAATAAAGGAACAGGGACAAAATTCTATAGCTCTACCACCTAAGTCTTATACCAGCTGAGGACTATGCAGCTTTAACAAACAGTCTGTAGAGTCTGATGTTGGCACCTGTTAATACCATCCACAGAGCTGAATGTATTTAATTGCCAGACAGGAAACTTTATCCACAGCACTGGGATCATGTCCTTGTCTTCCAACAAGTGTCATAGGATCTCTCACTTCCTCCTGGACAGCCACCAGAGCCAGAAACAACAGGACCTGGGTTCAGTGTCTCAACTGAAAGCAGATCTCCAGCAGTGCAGAGCTTCCTGTAGAGCTTGTATAACTCAGCCAGCATCAAAGACAAATAAGCATCGTGGTTTGGGGTCTCCTCCTTTGTTCAAGGGCTCCTTCTGCCTCAGTTGCCTCCTTTCCACTCCCCACTAGCCTTTTTATTTCTGCTTTCCAAGTACCCATCTTTTCCAGCTAAATCTTGGCCTATTTTTTTCCAAGACACAACGATCCATACATCTGAATTATATTCAACTTGCGAACAATACATGGACCTCCATAAAGAAAAAAATCACAGATTTCTGTGCTTATTCAATGCAGAAGGGTGATACATCAAGAAAACCCCTTTAAGTCCACCAGCACAATTCAGAGATATTCACAAAAGACAATGTCATAAAAGAGCACAATCCCTTCAAAAAATAAATTCTGGGATGGATTCTCAATTGAGAAAGAGAAATATTGGCAAATGAAATTTATAAGTACCCAACATGCCTGGCCAGCAGTGCAGTGGTGACATGCTCCATCCTGTGAGATGTGAAGGCTCACTGCTTTTGTGGCATTGCAGGGGAGTGTTAGCAGTTCAAAAGCACCCTATAAAATAAAAGCATAACAGAAGCACAGAGAAAACGGGGGCTTGAACCCCAAAGGATTTCAAAAGTAGTCCCAAATGCAGATGCAGTATTGATGGGAGGAGACATGAACTATTTCTCCCGGACTCTGACATAGACTACATATGCTGGCTGGGTAACTGAAGAAGCATGGAGAGAAAGGTGAGAAAAAGTGAGTGCTTATGTTATCCCTCCATAACACTACCTCTGAGACCTTAGGGGCTGTTGGCTCCTTCTATCACAAAGCCTGGAATATAACATTGACAAAGAACATCAACCGTTAATTTCTCCCCATTCCCTGAAAAGAAGGACAGAAACTTCTTTATATGTCATGGCAGCAACTCAATAACATTATTGAGTGAAATCATCTTGTTTGGAAATGATTTCAGATGAACAATTGCTGTGACTGAAGAATGCACTTAAATGGTTGCTTACATGTCACCCAGGAGAATAAGAAAGCAGACAGTAATGGAAGAGGGATCCTCTTGCACAACAATTTCTTCCGAGCATGGACACAGCCCCATTCATGACTGAATCCAAAAAGGAGATGCAAATTTATAGGTGATACCAAAGGATCAAACTGTGCAAGGGTTTCTGGGAGCCATACTCTTATGAAATCATAGCTCTGCAAGTACTGGGGTCAATGATAATGGGTTTTCTATGGTCTTGCAGTTGGATTTTGTGTATGTGTCTAAACCTAAACTGAACTGAACTTTACTAAACTGAAATTTTTCACAAAATCACAGAATCACAGAATTTCTAGGTTGGAAGAGACCTCAAGATCATCGAGTCCAACCTCTAACCTAACACTAACAGTCCCCACTAAACCATATCCCTAAGCTCTACATCTAAACGGCTTTTGAAGACTTCCAGGGATAGTGACTCCACCACCTCCCTGGGCAGCCTGTTCCAGTGTCTAACAACCCTTTCGGTAAAGAAGTTCTTCCTAACATCTAACCTAAAACTCCCCTGGCGCAACTTAAGCCCATTCCCCCTCGTCCTGTCACCAGGCACGTGGGAGAACAGGCCAACCCCCACCTCACTACAGCCTCCTTTAAGATATCTGTAAAGAGCAATAAGGTCGCCCCTGAGCCTCCTCTTCTCCAGGCTGAACAAGCCCAGCTCCTTCAGCCGCTCCTCGTAGGACTTGTTCTCCAGGCCCCTCACCAGCTTCTTCGCCCTTCTTTGGACCCGCTCAAGTACCTCGATGTCCTTCTTGTAGTGAGGGGCCCAAAACTGAACACAGTACTCGAGGTGCGGCCTCACCAGAGCCGAGTACAGGGGGACGATCACTTCCCTAGCCCTGCTGGTCACGCTGTTTCTGATACAAGCCAGGATGCCGTTGGCCTTCTTGGCCACCTGAGCACACTGCTGGCTCATATTCAGCCGACTGTCCACCATCACTCCCAGGTCCTTCTCTGCCTGGCAGCTCTCCAACCACTCATCTCCCATCCTGTAGCTCTGCTTGGGGTTATTGCGCCCCAGGTGGAGGACCCAGCACTTGGCCTTGTTAAACTTCATGCAGTTTTGACTCAAACTATTCCTAAAGTCAGAGGAAGTGGGGGTGGGGGTTGCATTTTTGGATTCTTTGGTGTCCATGAATGGTTGAGTTCACCATTTCCTTCAGTGGGAACTATTCATGCACTTTCTGTCTCAGATATTTACTTCCATGAAATCTGTAAGGATTAAACATCTTAGAATTGTTTGGTTGGTGTTGCCCAATGATTTTGAAAGTTAATTTTGAGGCAGAGCCATACAAACTGCACCATGGGACTCCATTGTCTTACACCATGTCTTACATAAGGAAACATAACAGCAGCTGAGAAATAATTTCAGATTTCTTCTGGTTCACAATATTTTGGAAACTCACCCTGTACATATTTTTTAGGGTTATTTTCACACAAACTAGAAATGATGCTCAAAATCTCAGTGAAACTCCAAAACCATGATTCCAGAAACACAATTTGCAAGCACAATGGCAAGCCCTTGCTATGCCTTTACTTTAGGGCTCACACCTGCCTATTTTGTGTGAAATCTGAGCATCTCCACAGCACAACACAGAGGTGTCACACATATCTGGGGACTCCACAGAGCACAGGGGCCCTCACTCCAGCCCTGGAAGCAATGGTATTTCCCTGGGTGCAGTGCTGTGCCCAGCCTAATTAGTGGTGATAAGAGAAGGTTGCATTATCTGCAGAGCTGCTTCTTGCCTTCATTTTCAGCGTGGTGAGGGAAGCTTGGGGACGTTTGCATTGCCCTCCATTGGACTGCAAACATTCATCTAATGTTTCATTGTGTGAGCTCCTCTCCCCACCACGGCGCCTAGTGCCCAGAGCCAGGCAAAGTGCCAGGGAAGGTCCCTGGGGAGCTGCGGGGAAAGACAGCTTTCCATCATGCCTGCCAAGTCTGCGGCCCTAGCACAGCTCTGCCAAGGAGGGGAAACCTGAGGAAATACATAGCGGCACATTCCTCAGCATCGCCTTTCCCCTCTGGGGTTTGCACCTACCCTGGCCCCATGCCATGCAGCCATCTGGGATGGGAAGAGCTGCATGGTACTCTTTGTGGGACTGTGTGCCTTAACGCCCTCCTTTTCCTTTGCCACAAGCCCATTTTCTGCCCCATACCTCAGCAGTGGAGCCAGGTGAGGGGCTACATCCCTGAAGGTCTCTGCTACCTGCAGGACAACCAAGCCCAAGTGCAAGTTCATAGGAGAGTCTTTAATGTAAAAATAAAACAAAATAAAATAAAATAAAATACATCACCTGCATGTAGTCATAGGCAGAAGAGCCAATTTCACACCACATGGGGGAAAAGGATGCCCACAGCCCCACTCGATGGAGGGCTCCAGGGCTTGTCTCCCCCCAGGAGGAACATACTCTATGCATCCGCCCTGTGGCAGAGGAATGCCACCTGTCAGCGGCAGCCACTATCAGGCCTGACACATTCAGTGAATTCTTTGGCTTGTCATCTACCCCATGTTTTTTTTTCCTAGTCTTAACAGCCTGTTTGGCAGGGACCAGAGGTTGTGGGGGGCAGGTGGCCAATGGAGCTGGCAAGGACCAGGGTGTTTCTCAGGTTGGCAGCCAGCAATGACACCAAGCATCTCTTCGGGAGGCCTTCTTCTGACAGGGGACACCACTATGGATTTCACTTGGGTCATGTAGTCTTCGAGAAACAAATATCCTGCCTCCCCAAGATGCTTCTAGAACAACAACAGCAAAAAAAAAAAAAAATTCAGAATAAATCTTAGAGGCAGACACAACCCCAGGGACTCTCCCAGTCACACCAGTAAATCTAAGTTTGATTTGATCCCATTAAAGTTTTCTTGAAAAATTTTGTGGTGGCTTCTTTGCAATTCCACTTGATTTCTTCTAGGGGAATATCTATTTCTGAACAAATTTTCAGGTTTTGGGCGTACAAAAATTGTGAAGATAATTACATGCACATATCTATCAACAATTTCTTTTTCCACTCAAGCTTTCCTACAGGAGTAACAGATTCCCAAAGAGTTTAGGCAAAAGAGCTCCCACAAGGTATGTATAGAATTATGCCCTTCATGCATCATGAATGGTTCATTTGCACCATATCAGGCATATTGGGTATCTAACTCTTGGTCTCCTGTCCCAGATATCCTAGAGAGACATTAAAAAGCACTCATCATACATAAAAATAATTTGCTTTTTGCCATTATCCACTGGAGAGAAACTCTCAGCAGAAGGAAAACAATACCAATGCACAATGCGACTGATATACAGTTGTTGTCTTGGAGGACAGCAGGATTTCAGCACAGAATGACAGCATGGATTTGGATAAGAGACAAAGATTATCCAAAACAGAATGTAGATATGCAAAAAGGAATGAACAAAGCTGTAAGAGTATTGAGCAATGGAGCAGTGGAAAGGAGAGACTCCCCCAGCACCCAGGGAGTTGCACAAAATGGCTAGGATTTCAAACACACACACATGCACAATCTTAAGATATGTCTCTATTTATCCTGAAAATTGTAAAATGGCTCATATCATAAAGGAGGAGAAAAAAAAAAAAAGACAAGAAGTCATATTCCAACTCAATATTAGAATGCAAACACAGTTTCATGGAGAAGGGACAGAGGGGTGTGCTTTCTCGGATCATAATTATGTCAGATGGCTCTAGATCAGGCCCACCAAACAAGCGGCTGTGTCAGAAGAGCATCCTCTGTACATCAGCAGTACAGCTGACTCTTCTTCCCAGCCTCACTGCCTTTCCTTCCCTAGTATGGCAGGGTGGGAATGCAAGTACCTCTAGGCTCCTGGGCCATCATTTCACCCTTTCATCAGTGTGTGTAAGTGCATCACAAAGGTATGGAAAACGGAGGTGACATTTAATAGTTCTGTATTTAAAGGTGTATGTTGTATAGCTTTTCTGGAATCCTGTTCACTCTAAAACCTAAATCACGTTCATTTAATCAGGTCGTTAGTCTCATATACTCTGATTTCAGTGCATGAGGCTGAAGAGCTGGCAGCTCTGTGCTTTCCCATTGCCAAGGGACTAACCACCAAGCAACAGTCTGCTATTTAGGTTCCCTGACATTTTTCATTACAAAATTTTATTTTCATCTGCTTTGCAAAGCTTCAGGATGAAGTTTCCATGGCAGCTGTCTGAGACCAAACACGTGGTATTTGCTATAAATTCCCATCAAGATGGTCCTTGTTCCTTTTGCAAAAAGATGTATGTTGTATGTGCCATAGCAGAAAAGATATATGTGCTATACTAACGCAGGTATGGTGCAGCTTTAAGGTCTGCAGCCTTTGAAGAAGTAGATTGAAATCTGGGAGAAGGAAACTGTTTGTAAACTGTGCATTTAGTGAGGTCAGAGTCAAAAACAGGGAAAACAAGACAGAATCAAGTGGTACCCAGGGCAGGGGCTCATCAGGGTGAGGTTTTCATATAATTTCATGGGATGAAGAATGGATAAGCAGCCAGATGAGAGTGATAGGCTAAAGAGAAAAGTGGTGGGATGTGAAGAAGCTCAGAGAAGTACCTGGATGCAGTGGTGGAAGTGGGAGATATGGAGAAGGGAAATGGAGTTTTGAAACTTTGGGCTCTGTGGCAGGGAAAAAGGAGGGGGGGAACTGCAGAAAGAGCAAATGCATCAAGGAGGGATGGAGAGCCGTGCACCACCAGCACACTCCAGGAAGGCATGACGAGGAAGGAGAGAAATAAAGGCCAGGTGATGGGAGGATCTGAAATTTGTAGGTGTAGGATCCGGTCAAGCTGGATAAATCAGAGATGGTCCTTCGGGAAGAGAATGGTATCAAAGGAAGAGCTCAGCAGCCTGAAGACTGGGTTCAAGAGCATTAAAGCTGTGGAGAAAGAAGTAAGCTTATGAGTTCAATGGAAGTATTATAAAAAATCATTTATTAAAATGAGATTTTGACATGCAGTTTCAAATTGTGCACAGACTTCTTCCCAGATTTCTGATCCATACTCTTGGGTGCAAGTAATAAACTCATCACTCTTGGAGACCTACTTGTTTTTATGCCTGACAAACTACTCATAGAGTAATGCATTAATTTTCCCACACTGATAAAATACTGTAGTTCCTCTACATACCCAGAGACAGAGCATGCCCAATTTACCTGTCCCAGTCAGCTGTAAAACCAGATTCCAGAAGCTAATTGCTAAATTCCCCAGATTATTAAAACCAGCACAGTATGAATTCTTTCTCGCTTTCTCTCTATATATATTTCAAAAATACCCCTAATAAAAACAGGAATCACAACCAGGACTGCATTACACCCTGAGAGACACTACATCATCTAGGTCTGGTATACATCAGTGGTATTTGATCCTTTCACGTGTTATATCCAGAGGTCAAGTGAGGGAGTGATTTTGTGTACCCAAACTTTAGGTGTCAGACATCTGAAGCTGATTAATGATGTCTGCATAAAACTCCCTCTGATAAAATACTGTGGTCCAGACCTCATCTCTAGCCTGATCACAGGACTAAAGCAATCTTCATTCTTTCGATTCAAGTTAAACTGCTGTTGTTTAACTTATTCTTAGTAATTGCACAGTTCAGTGAAATTTATGAACAAGAAGAGCTAGAACACTCTTCACTCTTTCTTGAATGTGTGTGCTAAGAGGAAATATATATATATATTTCTGCCATAAAGGCACAAAAGATTTCTCTCAGATCACACTGAAGCTCATAAAAAGTAAATAATCATCTTGTGGGATGTTGAACACCTGCAAGTTGCTGCCCTCTAGAAATTATGGCTTTTCATGATTGTCTCTTAAGGACACAAAAGGTTTGCTCGTAGACATGGTGGTGGGCTGAGCCCTGGATTTTGCCCTGGTCCTCCCCCTGACCTGGAGAATGATGTGAAAAAGTCATTTTGCTGCTGGGTGCCTTTGCCTCGCTTCATTGTCCCCATCTTCTGCATTTGCTCTCACGCTGCCTAGGAAAACCTCGACCGCAGCCCATGCTTTCAAGGGCAACTGAATTACAATTAGTCACCCTGATGCCAGCGGAGTAGCTCTGGATAGTCAGTACTTCATTACTCATTTCTATTTATTTGGCTGAGGTAGTTGCAAAGCCTATTTTTAATTTACAGTAATAAAAATGTTGACAGAGGGCTGCTGCTTTTGGAAGAAAAAATAATCAGGACTTTCCCAGACTGAAAACTGTTTAGAGCACTACTGACATCCATCACTTTGTTCAGCTCTGTGATAACTCATTCCTTGCAATTGCAAGTCATTCTCCATCAGCATACAGCTCCCCTCCACACAGACAGCTTTTGAGCAAGACACAAATAGAAACAGGCACAATGCTGCTTATTGGTAAATAAATCAAAGGAGGGGAACTGGAAGAAGGAAACAACACAAAGCTCTCTCTGTCAGGACCACAGAGATTTATGTAAGAGATTCACTGATACTTCGGACCACTGGTGCTATTTTCCAAGGTACGAATGGATGGATCTTTTGCATACGTTTTTGCTGGGTTGACTTAAGTAAGTCTTGACAACTCTCTTTCCCTGGGGACTAGACTAAAAGTATTGTTTAGAAATCTAATATATGGTTTATTTACTCAATTTGTGCTGAGCACTACAGTTCCTTCAGGCCAGCTTCAGCAGTCCATTACTCCATTAATGCTCCATTACTGAAATTAGTGCTGTAATTGGAAGGAGGGAGGATGATGGGGAAGGGGACACTTTTTAAAGGAGCAGGTCCTGCTTAATCCCATCATGGAAGAAACCATTAGAGGACTCAACTGCTCCCTCCCATCCCCAGCTCTTTCCCTATGCTTAGAGAAAGCAGTAGACAAGAGAAACTTCTCTCTGATGAACAACATGCAATAGCTGTGCAGTGAACAAGCCTGTCCAAGGACCACACCAACCACTCCCCTTCACATCAGAGGACACAAAAGCAGCATCAAGATGACAAGCATCTTACACATGAGGCTGACAAGGAGAAACACCTTCTCCAGAAACATGAGGACAACCTGCTCCCTTCATCCCACACAATTGTCCAATGCCCCTCGGTTTCTTTTTCTCCCTTCATCTGCTGCCCCTCCAAGTGTAGCTTCCAAGCTCCAGAAATGTGAAGACACTTCTGTGTCTCCAGCAGACATCTCCCCCTGAGCTTCTGGTCCCTTGCATGGATGTGGCACTGCTTATGGAGCCACTGGTGCAGTCACCTCTGTTTGCCTTACAGCTGCCATCTCTGCTGGACCCACAGAGTTAGTTCCACATTCTGTGAGGTCACCACCTCATGCTACAAAATCTTCCTTGAGCTCACAGAAGATGTAACTGTGTTTGGGCTGGCAGAGATTCCTTTTACTGCTTTGTTTCACTTGTCTGCCCCCAAAATACTTTACAGCATGAAGGAATTGGGGATATGCTTGAGTATTTATCAATTAGTCAGTTAAATTACAGCAAGGAAATTTCATGGATGTTGTATTCATAAATTGTATTCATGCATACAGTCATATAGTTTGCAATAACCTTTCAATATTAAATATAAGCTGGTTATTGAGTAATGAATACCCTGTACAGTTATACTGGATAACTGAAATACATGCTGCAAATATACATATTTATTGGTTTAGTTAAATAGAAGACCTGCCAGAAAACTAGCAGGAAGGTAATACAATAGCCCTAGAGAGGTCATCTGTTAAAAGAGATTAAAGAATTTACAATAAGAAAAAATGTCTGAGCTCTTAGCTGGGATGCTGCTGCTTCCATTTTCCAGCCAGTGACACAATTTGTTTTGCTAAGGCTTGAACTGAAAAGTCCCAAAGGAAACCAAAGATTTTAAGGTTTTTCCTTATGAGGGTGGGGGACTGCAAGGGCAGACAACAATCCCAAATTTGTTCATGAGGAACAGACAGATGCAGGGATGGTCTTTACTGAAGGGGACAACATAGTACAATTTAGTTGCCTGCTATTACAACATGGTGGGATTTGGGGTGAAGTGAAGGTCAGTCTTTTTTTGTATGTCAAAATATCCTTCTCTTCTCACATGTAGTTTCATTCCTATCATCCAGCCTCAGTAAGATTTGCTCTGGAAGAGCTGTTTGATTGGCAGGACAAGCCTCCAAAGGTGGCCTGTGCCAGGCCTTGGTGCTTGCTGCAGTACAGGGAAAGAAGGTGGAGTCTGGGGGAGGCACCCATGGAGAAACTATGTCCCTCCTAGGACAAGGAGGCCTGTTCCCATGGTACTTTACAAATAATAATAATAACAACAACAACAACAATAATAATAACAATAATTTAGAGAATAACAAATACAAACAATCCTTGCATCTTACATCCTATATAAAAAGCTAGCTCCCTATCTTCAGATATCCATTTTTTGATGGTAGCCCTGCAGCCTTTATGGGCTAAAGTGAAAACGCTTATCCTTAAGGCTGTGCTTCTGATCAAGGTAACTTACCCCCAAAACCTCTCCTGGGCTGAGCCTGGCAGGTGGGATAAGAGCTTGTCACTACTTCCTCGCCTAAATGCAGAGCAGCAGGTGAAAGCTAAGGAAGCAAAAGCATCAGCAAGAGGCAGCAGATCAGTGGTGGGAATGGCTGTAAGCTTCTCTGTGGGATACACAGGCCATGGAAGAGCCAGAGCAGCTCAGTGTCCAAGGTCACCATCTCTCTGGGTACCCGGCAGCTTGTGGGGGGTTGAGCCAGGTACCAAGGCTCCCCCTGCTCCTGAGCCCTGGGCTGAGGAGCGCAGGAGTATGGTGGGACAGATTTACTGCTGATGTGAACACCACTGAAAGACGGAGGTTTCAGCAAGCTGGGGTCTGGCAGGATACGCTTGAAATAATATTACAAGAACAGTAGAGTCCTGATTCATATTTCTACATCTTTCTAACTCATATTTCAAGTTACTCTGGATTCCTCAACAAGATCAGAGAGATAACAGCTGGAAGGGACAGATGACTGCCCCCTCAAGAATTAAATCCCAATTAACACACCATCAGTGATGAAGAACATGTTTTACATGGTCGATTAAAAGACTCACCTCTATTGATCTTTGCAGCTCATCATCTCTCTACCCCATGCACGGGGCTTGGATACAGACCCGTCATCTAAATTTATTGAGACTCCTGGCAATCAATAGGTCGGGCTCCTGGAGCAGCATTATGCACAGAGCATCTCGGCAGCCTCGGCACAGCCCCAGGTCTCCAGGAGGTCTCTGCAGCACTCGGGCAGTTCAGGCAAGGCCAGGGCTGCTCTGTGTTTGCTCCTTGTCAAAGGCCAGACAAACAGCCCCATGACAGAACGACAGCCACAGCAATCAAGCCTCCCGAACAGGGTACCTGGAGGCAGCAGACTGCCTGGCATGTGAGCTCTGCAGGTCTTATTTAAGCAAAACAAAAGTGAGTAGCTGCAATTTCACAGATGGGAGCAATTCATTAGCTGGGAAAAGATGTGGTCACTCTAATCGGGAGTGACTGGGGAGCTTTTGATGCAAATGGCCATTTGCAGCTGCCTCTTGCCAGGTCAGTGCAAGGCAATATACAGCAAGATGGAAAAATTGAACTGCTTATTAATTTGATAGCCTGCAACAGCGCAACAGCATTGCCAGGCTGTATGTCTAGGCCCTGCCATGTGCTTGGTTGACCTGCCACTTCTGGGTTTCCTGTTACGTGATAACAGGAGGACTGCAACCTCCCTTCAGTCACCTGCACAAACTGCCCTTCATGTGGCTGCAATCAAAGGGGCAGAACTAAAACACCTGCAAGTGACTGCCCAGGGCACCCTGGTTTCCTGGAGAGGGCAGAAGTGGAATAAGAGGCTAAAAAAAAAGCCTTGTCATGTTTTAATCAGTCATCAGCTGAACTCGAACGCCTCCTGCAAGGCTGATGGTGCAAACCAGCCTTTCCTCCTTCTCTGGTTACACTGCAGCGAAGCGTGTCCTCTGTAGCAATGCATCTTGGCCAACACAGGGAATCAAAGGATGAGGAATGATTTTGGTCTGGAAGAACTTTTCCTGCTTGGCAAATAGCAGGGAAAGTGAGGAAATGGGAGGAAGCAGCTATAAAGAGGAACTACCCACCGCAAAAACAGATTTCAAGGGTAGTGGTGGTGAGAGTGGAGGAAAGCACATCCCGGCTCCTCTGCGTGCTGGTGTGGGTAGCTTTTGCCTGGGTTAAGTCTTCAAAACAAAAGGCCGACATGGCTCCAGCTAGGATCTGCAGGAGTTTGGATTTCAACACACAGGCATTGGATGTCTCTAGCTGTTCATTTGGGACATTTCCACTGGGGACCTGTCTGTAGACAGCAGGACTCACTTAACTGAGTTTTGCTGGGCTTCCTGACAGCCCAGCCTTCAGCACAAAGTAAGGGTGGCTCCTGTAACCTCTGTGAAGAGCAGCCCTTACTCTACTTCAGCTAAGTAGTACAAATCTCAGGTCACTACAGAAACGGTCCCAGCAGAAAACCATATAAAAGTCTCTCCCTGCCTGCAGGGAGCTTCAGAGAGAGTTCTCATCAACAGAGCTCAAATAATCCAGCACAAATAACCTCACGCTCAAGGTGAGAGAGAGGAAAGGAGAGAGGGAGAAATGCCAGGTGGTCACTCAGCACTGTGGTCGCTCAGCACTCGCAGCTTTTCCCCACTTCAGTTATTGGAGGCAAACACCACCCAGTACCGTGGTCCAAACAAGAATTAGGCATAACCCCAGTGAGGACCCTTTAGAGGACATGTGTGACCCTTTGGTCAAGAAAACCATCCTGCCATTCCTCCTTCAAGTAGAAGTCCTTTTTGTGGAGTAGACGAAGGAAGCATGGGTACTTGTTGCCTCAGCAATCTCCAAGAGCAAGCTGCAACAATCTCACAGTGATAAGGAACGTGGGAGACACAGCAGTCTTGTGTGAAAATGCACAGCAGAAGATGTAGAGGGAGAGTAAGAGAAACCCCAGACAAGCTGAGCATTGTTTCATTTTTCACCCAACAGGCAAAGAAGGCAGCACCACTATTGTTGCACAATGATCTCCTAATCCCCCTCTGCTGAAGTGGCACCCCATGATAAACATCTTTGGGAGCAAGCATACAGGCAGAAAATGGGTAAAAAGATGGGGAATTGTCAGGGACATTTTAATTTAGATTACCACGTGATGCAAGAGAGCTGCCTGGGGGAGAAGTCCTTAGAGAAAATGGTAAATCTTTATATTATATGACATTAATTACACTTTTACTGTGAGCTAACCTTATTACTGTATTTTGTGTAGCCTCAGAACATGGTACTTCTGTGGTGTCCCTTCCAATAAAGAGATGTCCTGCTGGAGGCCCAGGGGCCGAACCATGGGTTTTACTGCACTCTGTGCCACAGCTCATAAAGACTGCCTAATGCATTTCCTTGCAAATACTTTTCTTTACAACCTATAGCAGATTAGAAGCATAGGGAGGAGGAGGATTCTCATTAACTTATTTTTAACGCAAGGTCCTTTAACACGGGCTACTAGTGAGATGTAAATAGCTTGGTCCAGATGTTCCAGCTACATCACTACAGGCTAGAAAATCACAGGAAAAAAAAAAAAAAAACAAAAAAAAAAACAGCTGATTTGTCTGAGACCAATAAACACCTAGAGGTGCTGGGTGCCAGCAAGAGCTCACAAGATGCTTTAGAAGAGCAAGAACGAGCCAAAGATATAGGCTGGTCCCTGAGGCGGGTGACAGCTTGCAATTTGTCTGAGCCCCTTTTCGACAGCAACTGAACTGAGCTCTCCCAAGAGTCATGAGTAGGATATGTGCAGATAAACAGTCTCGTGCAGTGCCCCAGGGCACAGCCTGGGGTCGGCATGCCAACCTTATGAAAACGTTTTTGCAAAATGGTGATGGCATGGATGAGAGGATGAAAAATATCCATTCTGCACAGAACAGACAGCAGATACTCTAGATCCAACTGGCCTGGGCAGGCAACAGCCTCTTCAGCTGTAATCCTTGCTGAAATTTATTACAGCCCTTCTTCTACCAACTGGACATCACAGGGGCCCTCTCTTTTCCCAGGCACTCTACACCAATCTCACCCTCCTGTTTTGCTGGAATTGAATGAATGTGGGCACAAAATACTGAGTCAGTATAATCCAAACATCTGGGAATTTCCAGTATCTGGAAAATACATGCTGTTCTAGGCTTAGCTAGATTTAAAAGCAAGTGTTCCCATAGGCTCATATTACTCATACATACATCCACACATGCCATGTTATTAGTAGATTTGCCTCCTGCACCTACATCCCATGCTGGTTGCTCAGCAGTACAACAAATTCATGCTGTGGTGGACACTCTTCCAAAAATAATTTCTCTCTGCTAGAAACACTTTTTGCATTTGCTCATTCAATTGCTGATCAGTAGTAATCGGTGCAAGCACATGTAAGGGAAGATTACAGCCTGTGTACATCACTGAACTTGAAACACAGGTTTTGGATGAACATGTTGCAGTTACGTAATGCTTAAAGAAACTAAGAGATTTAGGCAATGACAGATATTTGCAAAACCCTTGTTTTTATAGTTAGAATAATAAAAAATCAGTAGGAACTTTGGAAGTAGAAAATGTTGGCCAGGTGTCATTCTCATTATAATTCAGTGAATTCAATAAAACAAAAAGAGGCCTGTCTCACTAATTCATTTTGGAAGCTAGTTTTTCTTTTTTAAAACAAAAAATACCAGAGCAAGCATAGGAAACACAAGAGGCATAGGTATGAGGAGTATAAAAATTAGACATGCTGCTATGGATCAGCTGTTGTCTGTAACTCTCTCATTAGTGATGGTCATACAGAGGAAGGGGGGCTCTACGTCTTGTGACTAACTGTCAATGGTTCCGTGACAGAGAGAGATGGCCTGTAAAGGACCAAAAAAAAAAAAAGAAGAAAAAAATAATTTGAAAGGAAAACTTTGTTGCTGAGCTATTTCTTGCATGAAATACCCCATGATCCAAAATCTAATAGTACATGCAAATACCTGTGAAAGTTTCACCTCTGAAGAAAGACTTCAACAAGCATTTCAGGGACTAAACTACTCTGGCTTGTGTGATGGATGTCTGGAGAATAAAATACTTCCCATATGAGAAACCAAATAATGCAGCAATGGCCCAACAAAAAGTTACAAAATTCCTTGAAGATTATGACACATTCCTGCTCCTGATACCATCATTTTGCTTCCAAAGTGAGAGTCAGAGACTACTTTTCTTGTATAATTCCTGACGTTTTCCTACTGAGCAAGATTGCCAAAGAGAAGGTAGCTGACCAGCAGGGGTCTAGTACAACATGGCTTGCAAAGGACTGTTGTTTTCCACACTGTCTCCTGGGCACCTTTGAAAGCTCTCTTGGTCTGGCTCAACATTTTAATCTGTGATATTCAGCTTAAAAGAGAATCTCAGCAGAGAAAACACAACCTGCAAATGCATGGCTCATATTCAGGTGCCAAGGTACATCCTTTGGTGTGTACCCCAGGAAAGCCTCACCTGGACCCTCATAGCTCTGCTCTCCAGCAAGGGCTGGGCTCCTTCTCCCAGGAATATCCCTAGAGATGCCTCTCCCCTCTCCAGAGCTGCCTCGTTTCACAAAAGTTGCAGAAGCAGCCTACCTCTGAGATTTTGTTTCTTGTAGCTGATTTTCCACCCAACCTGTCGTGTCCAGGAGTTACTGTGGGGGTGGGCAGGAACAGCCAGTCACTCCATCCTCACATCCCAGGGAAATGGTGGAGAAAGATCTCGAAGGCATGAGAGGGAGGAACATGGAATGACTAAATACTGCAGGAAAAAAATAATTCTTTAGGAAAGGGAAGAAGAGTGTTTTGAATGTGAAGCTCAGACTGAACTCAAGGTGGCTTAACTAGAGAGAGGTTGGGCTAGCAACTGAATTTTATCCCCACAGCTCTCCTATGCTTACAGCTCCTGCTTCCCCATCCAGCCCTCCCAGCAACCTGCCTTGGTGGACTTCTGGATGCTCCTGTGCATGGGGCACGCTAAGAGTCACAACAAGCCAGAGATCCTCCCCGGGAGCAGGGCCAGTACATGTGGGCTGTGCAGCAAAAGTGGCCACAACCACCAGTGTGGGGAGCAGGTTGGGAATCCCCGGTGCCATCATGTAGAAGGTCATCATGTTTGGTTTTCATGCTTTCTTGTTTGTGTTTTTTTTTTCTTACTTCCTGGCCCTTAGAGGGAGCTGTGGGAGCAGAAGGGTGAGAGGGAAAAAGGAAAAGGGGGGAGAGAGGCTGTGGTGGGAGGAGGGGAGGAAGGAGCTATGCTCACAGCTTTTCACAGCTGAAAACAGACCCCACTGCTGGTAATGTGAGAGGGCTGGAGCAGGCGCCAAATGGATAAGGCTGTAGACAGTGGGGCCAGAGCACTGATACTTGCCAGTACCTGCAGATAGGAGGCAAATAATTGGCACACATAAAGAAACAAACAAACAAAAAATAAAATTAAAAAAAAAAAAAAAAAAGAATAAAAAGAAAAAGAAAAAAAGAAAAAAAAATAGAGGGGAGGGGGAAGAAAAGAAGGCGAGGAGAAAAAGCGAGGGAGAGTTGTTAGATGTCCGTATTTTCTAAATGTGTCTGGCAGGAGCCCCTGCAAGGAATTTAATCAGCAAGAGTTGTTTAAACTGGGCTTTGAACACAAGCCCTGTGCTGCTAGTAATGAACTTCATATCATCTGCAACTCCTGTTTGCTGACGACATTCAATTTGTTAATTCTGCAGCTGGTGATAGGGGTCAGATATGAAAGTGACGATTGTTTTTTGACGTTCCAACCCCTGCTCACATCTTTCTAATTAATCCTTTTAGGAGCCAACAGCAGATCAAGAGAAGTGTGGGGAGGGAGAAAGGGAGGGGAGGAGGAGGGCAGGAGAAGGAGGAAGAGAGATGGCTCTTGTATGCCTACCTGGCAGCTCCTGCCCTCCTGCTGGGTGCACTGATGGACAGGAGGCACAAGGGCATACCTGCTAGCTGGTCCTTTTCAGGCTGTCTCAGAAAACTGTAATGTTGGGAAGGTAGGTATGAAAAAACATAGGCTTCCCCTTTCCGCCCAGGAGAGCTCATTTTTAAATCTGCCACATATTTCATATTAACTATCTCCAGGGGAAGTAGGGTCGGTGGTGGAACTGGCAGTGGTGTAGAAAAGCATCCTTCAGCTTACCTGAAGATACAGAGTATTTGGCAGTCTGTGCCCAGCTTAGTCTCCCTCCAACCTGATTTTAACTCTGCACCCTCAACTTCCTGCCTAGAAAGTTATTTAGGGTGGTGCTGAAGGCACTGCAATGACTGTGCGTGTCATGGAGAGCTAGCCAGAGCACAACAAATGTTCATAGAAGACAGTACCACTGAGTGAGGACAACCAGAAAAAGCCACTGCAGGATGGGTTGCCCCAGGGTTGACCAGATGAAGCCCTAAAGCAGAGGTATGCCTCTGAAACTTCTTGTAGCTGGCATCAAAATCATTCACACTGTGCTCCTGGTATTAACTCATCCCAGGTTCATCTAGTCCCTGTCAAGCTCTGCTGAAGGTCCCTGGTTGCACTGGCAGGAGGTCAGAGGTGGTCACCAAAGGTGGTCCCAGCACCAAACTTTGATCCAATTGTGGTACAATGACTTCTATCCAGATGTGGTGCCTGTGTCCATTTACAGAGACTGAATAAGGAGGACTTGCAAGGCAAAGTCAAGCTAGGAGAAATTTTAGAAAAGAAGAGAAAAGTAGGAGTGGAAAGTTGGCTGAGTGACAAAAATTTGGAGAGAGAGGAAGGCCTGAGGTTATGCACAAAGATTGCTGGCATTGGGAAAAGGCAGAAGGAAAAGAAAAAAAAAAAAGAAGAAGAAGAAAAAAAAACACCTCCCTCTGATTAACATTAGTCTGAAAAGAAAGGTTATTTTATGGAGGAACTCAGTCTTTCTTTCCCCATCTACCTCAGCACAGGAGCTGGAGACAAATGTAGGCACATGGTAACCAGCAGGAGCCACTGCCTCATCGCAAAAGCTGGCAGGGCAGAGAGAAAGGCTTCACTCCTTCTTATCAGGCGCCCTTTCTGTGACAGAACTGCTGGCACTGGTGTCGGAGTGGTAAAAACAGGACAGCACAGGTCTACTGAGACCTGGAATCCCGTAAAACAAATCAGCAGCAGCCTCCCCAGGGCACAGAGCTCTTACAGAGGATGGATGTGTTCTGGGTCAGAGCTGAAGAAAAGGCTTTGGATGCAAGCTCCCGAAGGAGGGTGCCCATGAGCAGCACCCTGGTTTGCACCACAGCCGGGGACACACATTTGCCCTCATGCTGCATTCAGTGGGACCAAACCTGAACCCCCAGCTCAAGTACAGTGGCACTGGTTCCTCTCAAGCAAATGGAGATCTACCAGTTTATTCCAGCTGGGTATCGGTTGTACCCTGCTCCGCCTGTTGATAAAAAATTAAGCAGCTGTTTGCTTAAATACTGTCAGTGCTGTGGTTTTACTGTATGAGAAGCTTTCACTTGTTTAATTTCATAAATCCACAAGTGCTGGTGTGGCTTTGTAGTGGTTTACCCATCCAGTATAAGCTTGCAGTATCCGATATCATGAAGAGAAGTTCAAGCAACCACCATAAATGTTTGTCTTCCCTTTTAACAAGCTTTATCAGTATTAATTTATTTGCACATACAAGGAAAGTCTATTGCTCTTTTACTCCAGACTCTAAAAATCAGTAAAACAGAGCCTCAGTTCTGCTTGTGGCATGTCTGGAACAACACTAACTTCAATTAAATTAGCCTGGATTTACAACAGGAGACTCATGAGCAAGCTTTGCCCTTACAGCGTCTCTCCAGCTTGTGCTAAACTTTGTGCAGAAAAGCTAGGAAAATACTGGGACGTGGGGGGGAAACTGAATACTGTGATTAATTTGGTGAGTCACATGAAAAGATTAACAGCAAAATAAAAGTAATGAGTGGCATGCACCCAAAAAGGACATTATGATGATCACACTCTGATGATTACCACCCAGGAACACAAGAATGACCATCTCCCTCGAGGCCTAATGTTGAAAGGGAGAGTGCCCAGCACTTAGTGAGACATCAGATCTCATGAAGATATTTTTAGTAGCACACTCCAAAAAGGAGATACCAAAAAGTTTGCTTGAAATTTCAAATCAAAAGCCTTTCAAAGCACCAACATCATGTCATCATCTGCACAGCCAACAAATGTAAAACCAGATGTCACCACACAGTGACAAAAGGAAACTGGTATTTCCCTGTCTACACTCAAATAATAATAATAATGATAATATTTTTTTCTTTTATTTCTAGCATTTGGCTATTAGTCTTGGCTGATTTGTAAAGTAAGAGTTGATCACCAAAGACCAATCGTAGCATATGGAACTCTGCTACAAAAATATATGCTAAAATGTATTTAATAGAGTGACAAACAAACTGACAGCAGACAAGAAGGATACAATCTGCAAAGGTACTGTTAGAGGTGGAAGGTGCACTCCCCATTGCGGTGTGTCTACCTGCCACTAGCAGGCAGCTCACTACTGAAGCCTGCTGGTAAAGGAAAGAGAAGAGTAGTGGAGGGGTGCCTGAACTTCCTGGCAGACAGTAGTAGCCCCACAGAAGACCAAGAGCCCCACTACATCTGCTGGTGATCAGGGGAAAAGGACTGGAAGGAAGGGTCTGCACTGGGGCATCGGCAGTGGAGCTATTTGGGGCACCCAGATTGACCAGTGTTTCCCCACCAGGTAAGCAGAAGGCAAGGAAACAAAGTCATTCATGCATGAATGAAGGGCTCATGTAGTGAAAAGTGATCAGAAATGACTGAATTTCTCAGGCTATTTGTAACTACACATACTGCTATTTGTTAATAGGCTTTCACCAGTTGCATTCATGAATGTGAGTATGGCTTTCAGTCATGCAACGTCTATAGGCTTAACATAGCTGTGCATGAAAACCTGTTGGCCTTCAACATCTCTGCAGGCAACACTACAAACAGTGGCAAATGGTTAGTGGCATGCACTTTGCTTAGCCAGAAGCACAAAGCACTTAGCAAAGAACATTTTCCTTCCCAGTGTTTACATTCAGCCTGAGCACATCTTAGCCATTTTCTTCTCGGTGTGGCTAAGCCCCACAGGTACCCTGACACATAAAAGACATGCTGTTTATTATTCAAGTGTTAACAAAGTACTTGAGTCAAAACATAATCTATTTGCAGGAGGTTAAAAAAAAAAAACAAACAAAAAAAAAACACCAGCCAAAGTAAATATTGCAAGAATTACCAGCTTTGATAGCAACAGGAATACTCTTTTTCTTCTCAGCTACTACAGAGGTTTCCCCATACAAACCTGGGGCAGGCACTGACCATCCTCTGTCTTCTTCTCAAACCACAGCTTTTCATTTGCTATACTTTACTACACTTCACCATTTTGGCAATACATTTCTTTGGGATATGAGCAATGTTTCTTTTTATTTAAAAAAAAAAAAAAAGTTACATATAAACTCTATTTTAGGATGACAAAAAAAAAAGTTTTACCTAAGGTGAGAAAATGCTTTTAAATCAATCCAGAATGCCTACCACCATAAGGAGTCACTCCCACACATTGTCACCCTGTTTTTCAGAAAACTGTGTATTCTCATTTTCCTGCTAGACATGTCTCTTGCCACATGAGATCATGAGGTTTTAATAAATGAGAAAATACTTATTTTTAAAGAAGCACGCCCTCTCTCTGAGACATATACAAAGAAAAAGCAAAGCTTTTTGAGATAGTAAACTGCTAAAAAGAGTGAAGTCAACAATGACAGTGTTTAAGTAATCAGCGTTCCCAGATAGGTGATGTCAAAATGGCAATTACTCTTCCAGAGCCCCTTGAAAATCTAAACTGGGAGGTAAACATCCAAAGAGCTGTACTGGAGTGCTCTCACCATGCACCAGGCAGAGAGTACATCTGGAATAATGCGTTCGTGAAAGCCTTTTGGGGCTCTATGGAAAGGGTGTAGGTGGTCCAAAGGGACAAAATTACAAATAAAGGAATGAAATTAAGCATAGTAACATTTGCACTGTTTATCAGGACACATTCCCAAGCAATGACACATAGTTTGACGTGAGGAACACTGTCCTTAAGGAACCAGTGGGAGCTCCATTAGAGGTTACATTAGATAAAGCAGGCTGTGCTACAGCTTTGAGAGAAAAGTTTTCAAATATTGTGATTTATTTTACAGAGCAAAACAGCGGAGTCTCCACCAGGCTGCAAAGTTTCAAAAATGCCTTTAAGTCTCTGTCTTTTTTAGGTTGCTGCTCGAAGAACGATGCAGAATTAGACTGTGTTAAAACAGTGTTATTCAGCAGACAACTGCTCTCTTAGGCATTTTGAACCAATTCTAGCCTTTTTGAAGGCTAACTAATAACTTCGTTTGACTTGCCTATTGAAGGCTATCCCTCCTCCTCAGATAGATAAGGCCCACAAATTCTGGAAGGCTATGGGTTATAGGTGACTGCAGGATGAGGAGAATAAAGACAGGTATGTGAGGCTACCCACTGAGCTATCTATCTAGACCCTTGTTGAGGAACCTGAATAAAGTAGTTTGATTTTAAAATGTATAAAAGTAAGACCGTTCTAGTTAAAAGTCAAGTTAAGGCATATCACTAAGGAAAAAAAGGAAAATGGAACAGCTAAGTCATCCTCGTAGCTATTCACAACATGTTATAGGGCAAGGTAAAAGTCTTCATTGTCACTGCAAGCAAACTACATCAGGGCCTGAACACGTTAAGGAGATGGTTAAGGAGATGGTTCCTGCTGTGCAAACGCTGTTAAAATCTTTGTACTTAACGTTATCGATAGACATCAATTTTCAATACTAAGATTTTAACTCCATTGTACAGCACAGATTAGCTCTAGTTATTATTTATAGAGATCAATTTCTGATGTGAGACTGGAATGATATCCACACTGACAAGTGAAAGATGGGGGAAGCAAAAGAGAAATAGCTTAAAACAATACTGTTATTGTGAAGCATCATGAACGTGAGCATGTAGATAATTGTCCATCTCTCTCTGTGTAATGAGAGGCTTGATCTGTGTCCCACAGGCTGAAAAAGACTGAGTGACCCGTACCAGTGGGCCCAACTCTCTTGCTGACAAGTGCCAATGCATTTTGCATTAGCACTTCACATGAGGAGACCCTGATTCCCAGCACCAATGGGGCTAACGGGGTGTGAAAAACCTCCAGAATATGCTTTCTTTTTTCTCACAGCCTGACAGATAGCTCACCATGAAACCCTAAGAGAGTCCTATCATCATACTACCCCACATTATAACTTAGTAGTCAAAGGAATGAGAAGTTACTCACAGGATACATACATGCATAAGCCTTTAAACCCCCTAATAAAATTGTTAGACATTGGAACAGGCTGCCCAGGGAAGTGGTGGAGTCACCATCCCTGGAAGTCTTTAAAAGACGTTTAGATGTAGAGCTTAGGGATATGGTTTAGTGGGGACTATTAGCGTTAGGTCAGAGGTTGGACTCGATGATCTTGAGGTCTCTTCCAACCTAGAAATTCTGTGAAATTCTATGAAAATTACTTTTTGTTTGAACCATTATTCTCAGACACCCTGTTCCCTAAATCCACATAAAATCTAGCTCTTTCAACTTCCTCTGGAACAGCACATCTCAGCCACTGGTTTGAAAAACAAAGAAGAAGATGACATGTTTACTGCATGTTCTCGTTCAGTGGACCTTCTTTTTAAGAGTACTGGGTCATGAAAATAATGGGATCATGTATCCCAGTGGAAGGAGAAAGGTAGAAATTCTTGCTTTCAAAAAAGAAAGGGTTGAGTCAAAGGAAGTTATTTTATCTCCTATGGTCAAATCCAAGATGCTCTGAGTGAACAGCGGTTGGGGACAAGGCTAAAGTAGTAGGTTTCTCTTTAAAGAAATGCAGACCAAGTAGCAAAATATAGACTGAAAATTAAAGTGCAAGAAGAGTAAAATGCTTAAATTAGCCTGGGGAAGTCCATCTATCTCAGCTTTGCCTATACTAGAAAGGGCTTGCTGGAAAAGCAAAAACTACAAAACTACCAGTAAACTGCCCTACTGGAAGCCCAACCTTATATTAGGAAAAATGAGTTTTTGGCTGGTATAGCCCAACACAATTCCCTCAGGCAAATAAGCCAAGCTGGTGACAGAGTTCAGCCACTGCTGAGCCATATACCTGCGCCTGATGGGGAACAGTGCTGGCTTTGCTGGTAACACATAAAATCTTGGCATTTAAAACTACCCCCAGCATTCTTGTGCACAAGCCCAGTTGTAAGTTTCATACACTTCTTGAATCAATGTGATGTCATGGGTGGCAGCATTTGGGATTCCTACATACCCTTCTTTAAACTCAAAGTTGAGAAAGAAACTTGGTTAGCTGTAAAAGAATACATATCCAGAAGGAAGCAGAGATCCCTGGAAAATGGGAGAAAGCAGAAACTGGCCTTCTGTCCCTTGGCATGGAAGGATTTGAAGCCCTCTCTAGCCTGTCAGAAGAGGGTCCAGGTGCAAATTACCCTGTTTCCCCTCCTGATTCTCCCCCCAATTCACAGGTGCTCCGTCTCAAATACTAACTTTGAGGCTCCAAAGCCCTTCTAAATTCCCTTCACCCAGTTAGCTCAGCACCTTTGGGACAATAGGGGACTACTTCTGCAATTCAGCCTCATGAATTTACATTTTCCAGATTTGTGCCACCATTTCCAATCCTCTATTTTTGCCAATTCTCATTTTCTGTTTCCATCGTTGAGAATGTCCAAGATAGCCTAAGTGCGTTAGGCATCCAAGTCCCCATTTTAGTCCATTAATACACACTGTTTGCAATTTGTTTGCAAGCTTAAAGTTTTAATCTATTCATAAAAGGGTCACTTCAGAATCATAGACCTTAAAGACCACCTAATTCCAACACCGCTGCCATGGGCAGGGTCACCTCCCACCAGACCAGGTTGCCCAAAGCCTCATCCAGCCCGGCCTTGAACACCTCCAGGGATGGGGCATCCACAGCTCCTCTGGGCAGCCTGTTCCAGTACCTCACCACCCTGTGAATGAAGAATTTCTTCCTTATAACTAATCTAAGGATTAGATTACATTCAGCTGATAGACTCTTTGCCTTTTACAAGTGAAGAAACCAGTCAGGCCAAATAAAACAGTGGAAGTTTCTCCAGGGCAAAATCTCCTTGAATTTCTAGTACCAAACTATGGGTCTCAGGATTATATTCTGCACTGCAGATTTCATATTTGTGACCTGCAGTCATATGAAAATTATCTTTCAAAAGTTAATCCAGTAGGACCACAATACAGGACTTCTTGTAGACAATAACATAAACATTACTTATTTTCCATAGTTACCACAGTTTAAAAGAAAAAAAAATTCTTTATCTTCTGGAAATGTCACATTTGCTTTGTGTCCTTCAGAATCCATTGATTTCTTTCTTCCTTCCCTGGAGTAATTGCACAAGACCTTTCTGCCCACATTTTTTTCTACCAGAAGCTGCAGAAACATCCACTGTTAGTGTATATCAGAGGTGCTAACCTAAATAGACAGTATTAGTGAAATAAATAAATCTGTCTTCACGGTCTCTTCTATCCTTTTCCCTTCTTGCATTCCAGGAGACAGGGAGCAGAGGAGGGATTTCCAAAATGGTATTGTTTAAGATTATGATGAAATAAAATTTCTTGATCCTTTCTGTGTGCTTGGAAGCCTATAGTAATCATATTAATCCAGGGTCCTTATTGCTGGTTAATGGAATTCTTTTAATATTGACCCAAGTTTCTAGTAAATAGATTTACATTGATCTGGTGATGTATAGAGCTCAAGTAAGTCTATCTATGTGTAAGCAAATTAAAAACCTTAAGCCTATACAGCCAAACTCTATAATTCCATGCTGAAAAATTGATCCTCAGATACTCTCATGGGAAGATTTTTTTTTTTCTTTTTCTTTTTAGGTAAAGAGACACCTTAAATTTCTTTGAGGGAAAAAAAAAAAAAAAAAAAAAAAAAAAGATCACCGTAATATTGGAGAGGCAAGACATTGTTTCATATCAAACAAAATCAAAGCTACCAGAAGAAGTCTTCATAACTAAAAACTGCACTCTGCATTGGGTAACATGGCACTGGTCATTCAGCAGGTGGAGCGGACATGTTACTGTGCTACTCCACAGAATCGCTCATCCTTGCTTTCCTGCCTGATCACAACACTTGACATTTTTGAAGGAAGAAGGTTACCACAGCCTTGCTGGAATGGCAGCTGTCAGCACATTCAATACCAGTCTAACCCCAACCATTCCTCCCCGAAGTCAAGTCAGGCTCTCTGTGCCTTTCTACTGCCTCAGGATAAAAATGTCAGACATATGGATGTCAACACACTTCGGAAAGTAACCAACGCTGTCCTTGCTGTGCAAACGCAGTAATATCGAAAGGGCTTAATTAAGCTGGAGATAATGCCACTTCACTGTCAGACCGGGCTGGTGGGTTCAGAAAGCAGCTGAGGAGCGGGAAGGCAGACACATATGTACACCCAAAGGAAGTGGGATGACTTATGCTTTATTTCCATAGGAAATTAGGCTAAAAATAATGGTAAAACCTACTTCATTTGCTCAGTTGCCAGCTCAGTTTCACACACATTTTGGCCCTCTAGCACATCTGTGCTAGATGTAATCCTTGTCTAATGTGTTCCAGGCTACCAGCACAATGCTAGAAAAAACATAACCATAGCCAAGATGCCAAATCATATGTAAAGATCAAACTACACTTTGGCAACACAGGCAGGCCAGCTACAATTTGGAGGTCGCTTTTATGTTACCCAGTCAATGTATGCATACATCTTTGCTGTGCACTTACAGTTTGTAAACAGAGGTGGAACAGAAACAACACAGAGCTCATGCAGCATCTGCAGAGGGAATAAGGGATGAGCAGTACCTCAAACAATACCTCACCTTGCTGGGTGGGAGGGTTTCTGTTCTGTAAAAGGACACCTTTTTTAAAAAAAATTACACTAATTAGCATGAAATACTGACCAATAATCTCAAAAACCTTTCAGTTATAAGTACAAATGACTGCAGCCTTGCAAACTGAAGCAGGTGTTGGAGAATGTGTAGACCTGTTTGGAAGATCCACATCTCCTATTTCCCCATTATCAGCATTTCTGTCTTTTACTAGTCAATATCCAAACCCATTCAAAATGGTATACAGCAAAAATAGTATGTTTTTAGTTACCATACTGCAAGCCACAATCTATGCACATTTTTCAAGAAGTGTTTTTATTACTTGTTACCCAGATTTGCAATGCAAAACTGAGACACAGGACAGAGGTCTAGCTTATACATGTATTCTCCTGTGCATGGGGAAGTTTCAAGTGCAACGTCAGGGGTGGTTTTATTTTGATGGCTTTTCCACATGCTTCAGAAAAAGCACCATAATCCCTTTGCTTTCATAACAGAAGTTACACAGTTATTTCTCAATGATTTCTCAAACACACACAAAATTTTAAAGCATTAAATTCCTTTCCCTGTGGGTCAGGTCCATAAATGTGCTTTGAGGTGACAGGAATGAAACCCTCCGTATCATCACCAACCCCAAATATTTCACAGAATAAATATTACCCATCTCTGCATCAAAGAAAGCCTGCTGCCTGACAGGAGCTCACTGTTGCATTGTGGCTGTCTGGACACTGGTGGAAATTTAATGGGATGCTAAGGAAAAAAAAAAAAATCAACGTGGATTTTTAAGAAGAGTTTTATCACAAAAGCAGCAAGTTCCTATCTGTACAGAGCAAAGCTGATTCACTTCTCACTCCCTACCAACGGTAGGCATTAGTTGCTATGTTTCTACCTGCAGAATCTCTGGAAAATGGAGGATGCAAACAACCTCTCCTTCTCCAGGTGTAGGAGTCAAGATGGAAAAGGGATCCTGACCCCTCAGTATGGTGATGGGGCATCTCAGAGCACCACTGGACTTGTTGGCTTGGGATTTGTCTCCGCAGTCCCACCTGCCTGCTGCCTCTCTTCACTCCTTTGCACCAGCCCAGAGCTGGAAGGTGACATGCAGGAAACTTAAAATAAATAAATAAATAAATAAAAGCCATTACTGTTTTGTGTCAGCTCAGAAAACCGCAACAGGCCAGGCAGGGGGGAAAAAGACTGGAGTGGAAATCAAGAAAATTCACTTTGGCAGAAACTAGCAAAGCCTTTTTCTGAATGTTAACTATCTAATTTAATGAAGTCTAGAGATCAGTAGAGACAATTGTCACTGCCAGCTTTGATGCCAATCACAACTCCTGAACAGAAGCCAGCAAATGCATCCAACATACAAAGGGGAAAACAAAAACAAGGCAAGGATTTGACCCTTTGCTCTCATGATCCTTTACAAAGAAAGATCACCTTTCAGAACGATGGGGAAAAAAGTCTTCCCAATCAGAACAAGTCAGCAAGAAAAAGGAGAAAGAAAAATCCCAAGACAAAAGAGCGCAGAACTGTAGAATCATAGAATCATAGAATATCCTGAGTTGGAAGGGACCCTTAAGGATCATCAAGTCCAACTCTTGACACCGCACAGGTCTACCCAAAAGTTCAGACCATGTGACTAAGTGCACAGTCCAATCTCTTCTTAAATTCAGTCAGGCTCGGTGCAGTGACCACTTCCCTGGGGAGCCTGTTCCAGTGTGCAACCACTCTCTCTGTGAAGAACCCCCTCCTGATGTCAAGCCTAAACTTCCCCTGCCTCAGCTTAACCCCATTCCCGCGGGTCCTGTCGCTGGTGTTAATGGAGAAAAGGTCTCCTGCCTCTCGACACCCCCTTACGAGGAAGTTGTAGACTGCGATGAAGTCTCCCCTCAGCCTCCTCTTCTCCAGGCTGAACAGGCCCAGTGCCCTCAGCCGTTCCTCGTACGTCTTCCCCTCCAGGCCTTTCACCATCTTCGTAGCCCTCCTCTGGACACTCTCCAACAGTTTCATGTCCTTTTTATACTGTGGTGCCCAGAACTGCACGCAGTACTCGAGGTGAGGCCACACCAGCGCAGAGTAGAGCGGGACAATCACCTCCCTCAACCTACTAGCGATGCCGTGCTTGATGCACCCCAGGACACGGTTGGCCCTCCTAGCTGCCAGGGCACACTGCTGGCTCATATTCAACTTGCTGTCTACCATGACCCCCAGATCCCTCTCTGTGGGGCTGCTCTCCAGCGTCTCATCGCCCAGTCTGTACGTGCAGCCAGGGTTTCCCCGTCCCAGGTGCAGGACCCGGCACTTGCTCTTATTGAACTTCATGCAGTTGGCGATGGCCCAGCTCTCCAACCTATCCAGATCCCTCTGCAAGGCCTTTCCACCCTCATTCGAGTCCACAACTCCTCCAAGTTTGGTGTCATCAGCAAACTGTAATTTCTCTCTGTCAGTCTGCAGTGCCTTTAGGGCTGTCAGTGGGAATGTTTATGGGCTGAAAAAACTCTACATGGGCTGGGAAATCAGAGAAGATTTCTGTAACCCACGTCAGGAGCAGGTATGTGCTTTCACGTGCAGGCAGATGTAGGTTTGCTGTGCCCTCATTGCAGTATTCTCCTACAGAGATCCTCCTGATGGTCACCAAAAACATGTCTTCCACACACATCCCTCTGTCGGTACGGCCTGCACAGGCTCACGCAGCTTGATGGAGAGGCAGCAAATGCTCTAAACCTGTTGCAGGGACAGGGGCATGGAAAGAAGGAAATCCAAGACCCTGATTGTAAGGAGCACAGTGCTTGGGTGTGCATCAAGGCACTCAGCCAGCTTGATCACTAGACAAGATTTACTCAGGAGCTTAAAATAGATTCCCCAAAATAAAACAAAGTTACAAAGATGGCCAAACAACACTGTTTGGATTATTATAGCTTTACTTACCAGGAAGGACTCTCCTTAGTAATTCCAGCATCTCAGCTCCCTTGGGAGGGAGCTGACAACTTCCACTCCTTTCCTGGACATCTGTGGATACAGGATTCCCACTCTTACTGTTAAACACAACCTAATGTATCATTTTGGACAATCTGCTCCCTTCCTAGCCCAAGGACTGAACACTTCTTTCCTCTCTCATTCTCTTGATACATCCCTCATGCTCTCTAATTAGGTTTTGGGGAAGCTCTGCAAGGAACAGCAGCATTTCATCCTCTCTCCAGAAGATCAGGAACCTCAGGTATAACTGTTTCTGGCTTTACATACCTTCTACCTGCCTACAGCCTTCTTAAAACATTTTACAAACATATCACAAGAAATTCTGATGATACTCAGTGACCTTAAACTGCATAGTGTTCCACTAAGAGCTTTGCCTCAAGCTTCTATCAGGCATGCAAGCATAGAGCAAGATTTGGGGATGGGATTTCCTAGAGGTCCTTATCTTGTACTCAGTCACAATGCACAAGCATCCATCTTCTCTCATGTGTGCTGGGAAACTCATGAGAAATAAAAGATCCTGAATTCTGTTTGACTTCCCTTTGCCTTTTCCCCTGCCTTTACGTCCAAGCTGTAGACCTAAATCCCAAATCCTATCAACCTCAGAAGGTCAAAACCACGTGGGTGCTTATGGAGAGCCCATGACCACACAGTGCAACATCACCCACTTCCAATCTTCATGCATTTCCCATGTGTATTGTCAGAGCAGCACTGACATCAGTTATCAAACTACACCACGGCTCATCCCACACCAAATAGAGACAGACCTTGGCAGATTTAATACTGTGTGGGCCAGCCATGTATTTTCCACAGAAACAATACCGGAATAGCTCTTATTTGTAGGAAAACATCTATTTCCGTAACATGTCCTTGCAGAACCCAAGTCTTTGTGAAGGAGAACTTCAAATTCTGCCTCTTTCCTCTAGGAACAAGGCTTCTGTCGCAGGATGTGGGTCCCTCGGGTTTGTTTTCCTGGTGCAGATACATATCCCCAGCATTGGTCACAGAGACTCAGTATTGTGCCCTACCAGTAAAACCTAGGCAAGCTGGGGCATGGTCCTTAACAAAGCACATCCTTCCCACCTCTCCCAGAGCTGCTCTCTACGAGCAGTAGCAGCTGGCTTGTTCATGTCACCTGCATGCTGTGGATCATGAAAACCACCACCCGTCTATGAGAGGGACAGGTTTTTAGGACTATTGAAATGAGTTATTTCTTTTTTCACTGGCTGAGTTCAAATCCTAAACACATTGCTTTGCCTCCCTAAACCCCCAAGTATTTCAGAGATATGACAAGTCTCTCCTAATTGTGAAAGTTTCTTATCTTAAAGAGATAATTGGTGAAATATATATTATTAGAGCACCCATCAGCACTGCCAGAGGTCTGTCATTTCCATTACAAGCCAGAGTACTGAAGATAAGCTAGAATTAGGCTGTAATTGTCCCTTGTGTTAGAGCCAGCCTCAGCACACAATGTATCAACTCACATTCCTTAATTATATTTTTAATTTAATTTGATCTCAACTTACTTACATTCAGAGGACTGAAATGAGGGTAGATGCAAACCAAAACAACAAAAAACTGTGCTTCAAGTATGGGCAAAAGAAAATTGTTCTGGCTACTCAAGTGGCCATGAAATAACCATTAAAACTAGCCCAATTCACAGAACAGACAGTTTGGATATTGAAAGCTTATCTGGTAAATAATGCTGCTTGTAATCTGGACAGAATGACAAAGATGAATAGGGGAGGTTCTTGTTCCTCTCTGTAACTACAGCAGAACACTATGGGCTAGAAGAGAGGATGCCGAAGTCTGTCAGTATAGTATACAAAACCCAGCTTTGTATGAAGTTGCAGTGGAATTTATGTACATTTACTTTAGGAATTACATCAGTAGAGATCTTCTGGATCACTGAGGCTGTCATCATCAAATGTTGCAAATTTGTTTTTTTTGGAGACTAAGGACAATCTCAAGAGCAGGTAGGTTTGCTGATGTCCCTGCTCATATTGGAAAGCCATGCCAGAGCTCCTCACTTTCAACACTTTCTTCCAGTTTCTAGCCAAACTCTTTTATGGTCAATTGTTCTCATGGCAATGCTTTGTTTTAGGGTAAACAACACATTTTTCTCCTTGCCTATTGTTGCCCTCACGTATACTGGTAACTATTACAGCATCTTTGCAACTGCCTTTTTGCTAGACCAGGTAAATATTGCTTTTGCAATCTTCTCAAAAGGGATTTCATTGCTCTGGGCATACTCTCTGTCTGGTCCTTCTGTGCTGTCATGGTTCCGCTCAAGTGGGCAGCCGAGCTCCACCACAGCTGCTCTCTCACTCCCCCTCCTCAAAGAGGAATGGGGAGAAAATATGTGAAAAGGGCTCAAAGGTTGAGATAAGGACGAGAAAATCACGCAATAATTATTGTAACGGGCAAAACAGACTCAGCATAAGGAGATAGTAAGATTTATTGCTCATTACTAACAAGCTAGAGAAGTGAGAAACAAAGGAAAGAAACCAAAAGCACTTTCCCCCCATGCACCCTCTTCCACCTCCTCCCCCCGAGCGGCGCGGGGGAATGGGGGAATGGGGGTTATGGTCAGTCTACAGCACTTCTTCTCTGCCGCTCCTTCTCGGTCACTCTCGTCCCCTGTGCTTTGGGGTCCCACCCACGGGATGCAGTCTTTGATGAATTGATCCGGTGTGGGCTTCCCACAGGCAGCAGCTCTTCCAGAACTGCTCCAGATACGGGTCTGTACCACGGGGTCCATCCCTCAGGGGAAAACTGCTCCAACCTGGGTCCCCTACGGGCAGCAGCTCCTGCGTGGTCTCCTCTCCACAGGCTACAGGTCCGGCCTGGAATCTGCTCTGGCAGGGGTCTTCCACAGGTGGCAGCCTCCGTCGGTGCAGGTCCACCTGCTCCACCGTGGTCTCCTCCACGGGCTGCAGCGTGGAACCCTGCTCCACCGTGGTACTCCATGGGCTGCAGGGGGAATCCTGCTTCACCATGGTCCTCACCACAGGTTGCAGGGGACTTCTGCTCCGGTGCCTGGAGCACCTCTCCCCCTACCAGTACACAGGGGTGTCTAGGGACATATTTCTTATGAGGTTGCATTGTTGCTTTTCGCAGGGCCCATGGTTTTCTGTCCTCTGCTGGAAATTAATCACCTGATATGATCCTAAGCTATATTTCCTTTATGTTTTCCATTTTTACAGGCTGTCACATAAGTAACAATTCATAAGTAATCTAGTTAGTCATTAATTGACACCACAGTTTGTCCTCTACATCATGCTTCAGGAGAGATGCCAGACACCAGAAGAGCCAGATTCTGGAACAGACAGAACTCCTCTGACGGGGCAGGGAGCAAAAATCCTAACTAGTTTTAAAACTGAGCCTGATAAATGAAGAGGAATATATGATGTGACTGCCTGAAATATCAGG